>NC_030432.2:18115894-18133394 GCF_001660625.3 Ictalurus punctatus | reverse complement strand
CTTTAACCGGATTCAGCTAAAATTCAAACAAGCTAAGTCGTTAATCGTTCCGTTCTTATTTGCGCATGCGCTCCACCTGAGTGTGTAGCTGATACATCACGCATGCGCAGTATCCGTGTTCCGCTGTAACGGACAGGTAAACACTGTTAAAAAATAAATAAATAAGTAAATAAATAAAAACATGACCGATAACGGAAATATCAATAATGGTTAGAATTTGAGACACAACAGCCTAAAAAACGACGGAACGAGTCTTAGGCTGAGAAGAATGTATTTGTCTTTTTTGTGCCTGTGAAAAAAATAACATATATGATTTGTTAAAGAATTGTTTTTATTTTAAACGAACCAACACCTTAAATTCAAGCGTCCAAATTCAGGCAAGAATTAAAATCCGCAAGTTTTATTATTTTGATGGTTTCATTTTTATTTGATCAATTCTCATTGTAACTGCTATATCCATCCATTTTCCATCCCACTTATCCTACACGGGGTTGTGGTGGAGCCTGGAGTTTATCCCAGGGAACTTGGGGCACAAGGCTGGGGACACCCTGGACAGGGTGCCAACCCATTGCAGCCCATTCACACACTACAGACAATTTTAAAATGCCAATCAACCTATAACACATGCCTTTGGAAAGGGGGAGGAAACTCCCGAAGCACAGGGAGAACATGAAGGCTGATTACACATGAACAGAAACACTATCTTGCTCTCATACATGTTGTTTATTGAACACATGAACAAAATTTTAAACCCCTTATTAACAAAGAATATGCCACAGTGTATAAAATCCCATGGTAAGCATAATCTGGTAAACTGTCATGAAATCAAAGTGAACCAGCCTGAGCTCATGTTTATTCATCCATTCTTCAGTAACCATGTTATCTTGGTCAGGGTCGCAGTGAATATGGAGGCTATCCTGGGAACACTGGACATGAGGCAGTATACATCCCAGACGGAATTCCAGCACTTTGCAGGGCACCGTGCACACACACATTCACACACACATTCACACCAAGGGCCAATAGAGTAGCAAATCCACCTACCAGCATGTTTTTGGGAGGAAACCAGAGAACCCGGTGAAAACACAGACATGCATAGAAACTCTGCAGAGATAATTGAGGATTGAACTGAGAACCCAACAGTACTAATGATTGTAATAATAATAATTGACTACTTTACTATTGTAATTTTATTGTCAAATGTCAGACTGATGCATGTCTGTAAGACTCAGTATTCAGTTCTGATAAAATATATTTACGTGATTGAACACATAATTACAGTTATAACCACTGGAGGATCTTCAAACATTTTGGCCTCCAAGGACTACTACTAGCAGGGACAAAGCAACAGGTGGCCATTTATTTCTTGTATAAATTTGCCACACAAAGCTGGAATTCCACCAATAGCCACATGCAACATTTGAATTATAGCCTTTTAAATTTCATGCAAATCATTTATGATAAATAAAGAGATAAATGCTGGCTACAGTATGTTCCTTAAAACAAATATATGGCTCCAATTCTCCACTCTCGCAAATTCAGTTCCTCCCTGTGTATAGTTCCTATTCAACACTGTTCAGTGCACAAGTATGAAAGAATTTAGAAACTGAATATCTGAACGTCCACCCCAGCTATTTGTTTTCTGGGTCTCTTTTGCAAGATCACTGCAATCCTAGAGCAACGACACAAGATCCTCCCTGCATTTCACAACTGATATTTCTTTACTAACTTTCATGAATACATGTTATGATTTGAAATTACACAAGTCTTATAAGATAAGATAAGATAAGATAAGATAAGATAAGATAAGATAATACTTTATTAATCCCCAGATGGAGAAATGAGGGGTTTTTTTTTTTTTTTTTTTTTTTTTTAAGATGAATGTTAATAAGGTTATTATAGGTCAAATAACCATCAATATTTAGACAGTTTTCTTTATGATTTATAATTATTTCTAATTATATCATTGTTGTGTACAAATGTGAACAACATATGGAAGATGCATGTAAAACAATATTATTTAGAGCTGAAATGATGTGTAATTTACTTTCATTTGAAAAAAAAAAAGTATTAGCTTTGAGGATGCCATGAATCACTCACTGGGACTGGCAGGCACAGAGACTATGCCTTCTTCATGGAAAATGACAGACACAGAGGCCACACCTCCTTCATTGAGAATGACAGACACAGAGGCCACACCTCCTTCATTGAGAATGACAGACACAGAGGCCATGCCTTGCTTCAATGAGATTGATAGACACAGAGGCCATGCCTCCTTCACTGGCATTGACAGGGACAGAGGCCACACCTCCTTCTCACACATAGACCTCTCCTCTTCATTGGGACTGGCAGACAGAGAGAAAATGCCGTGCCTGCTCCATTGAAATTGACAGACATAGAGGCCACACTTTATTCACTGGGACTGATAGACAGAGGCCACACCTCCTTCAGTGGGACTGACGGGCACAGGGGCCATGCCTGCTTCACTGGAACTTTGAAAATTGACACTCATGTACAGACAGACAAGTTACAGTTAGAAAGAAACAGTATGAAATTGGTAACATCATGCTGCATGCCTCAGGCATTCACATTAAATATGTACATTTATACAGCTTCAGCCGTTGTGTTTTTACTTTAAAAAAAAAAAAAAAAAAAACTTCTCAGATCGCAACGCCTTATGGGTGGTTTCTACTCCTGAAGTCTACACTTCAGGCGTCCAAGGGGTTATCTAATGCAGTCGTTCTCAAAGTGGTATATGGGGACCCCCAGGGGCCCATTAAGCATAGCCGTGTAGTGATTTATTTTTACTCAGAGACAGTGGTGGATACCACGACCTACCAATATTAAAGTTAATATATTTATTATTGAATTATTGAAGGTATTAGCCCAATTGTCTCATCACTTGATTTGAACTGGTAAACATCAATAACCAAAAATAAATGCGTAATTGTAGGCCTATAAATGTTGCCAGTTATGTCAATCTTAGACCTAATGTGTTCTGCCAGTGAAAAGGAATCAAATTGATTTATTCAGCAATAAAAACTCTATAGACAATTACATAAATAGACAAATAGACAACATACTGTTATACACATTTAAGTAGACCAGAAAAATACACAAAATATTGTTGTGCACATTTATAGAATGTTCATGAAATAACTCTGTACTGAGGCGGTCAGGGGGAGTTTATTTTACAGTTAAAGGGGTCCCTGACTGCAAACAGTTTGAGAACCCCTGATCTAATGAGCATCCCTGGAGCTTAAGTGCTGGAAAGTCTCTGAAGATTTCACCCGCAATTGTTCAAAAAGAAATCAGTTAGTTCGTTTTAAAAATCAGTATTACAGCAGAGCTTCTGTGATTTAAGCTGTTGACAATTCAGTCAGTTTCATCCATCCATCCATCCATCCAACTTGTATTTGCACAAGAGACTGTCATTATGCATATATTCAGTATGTATGGGTGCTGATAATGGTAATAAATCACATAAAGCGGTGTATGTCCTGGAAAAGCCTTAATGAGTAGTACTGAACAGAACAAGCTCACACTGCTGATTCGCTCAAGACAGGCTCAAAGTGTAATCTGAAACAGTCTTTGAAATAATGCTCAACACAATGCAGCGCTTTATCAGTGTACATATGTGAAGCTGTCAATATACAGCATATAAATGTGTAGAAATGGTTTGAGGTCTGCAGTGCAGTTAATCATTCTGAAATGAATAAACCTTAGAAAGAAGCCTAAGCTTATGCACAGGTGAATATGACTGTAAGTGATTTTAAATGATACAAACAAATGATGTAAATACTGAGCAGTACAGATCCAAAACTGAAGATACTGTACCAGAAAAACATAGACAACAAGGCAGATAGGACAAAAAGACCAGCAAATATCATTCTAATTCATCTCTGGTGACCAAGAAGTGAACCTGCTGATGGACATGAGCTGAAGTTCCTCCACATTGGCTGCAGGTAGATGGCGCTCATAGACCAAACATGGAACAGCACTTGCTGCTGTGTCTACCTAATGCCAGGATGGTTTAATAGCACCATAGATGGCGCACATGGTTTAAACCAGTCTGTCTGTCCTGTCTATAATTGTCAGTTATGGAACAGAGAATGAGGTATTAAACCAATGGCAGGCAGCTTTAAAAGGTCATGTGGTCTTGTAAAAACAAAGGGAATACACTAGGATTATTAAGACTTTGGGTGTATCATATAGATTCTGCAGATAGATTAAATTAATGTGTTTAAACTCTTAAAAATAGTGCATTAGATAATAATAATAATAATAATAATAATAATAATTGCTATTTTGTTATTATTATTATTATTATTATTATTATTATTATTATTATTATTAGATTAGTACTATTTGCTTGAAACGTTGGACTGTACATCTCTGACAATGTTTTAGATAGAAATTGACCACTATTCTTATTTATAATAGCAAGTGAGAGCTGTACATTTATCTATTTCCTAGAAATAGTGTGGAACTTATTATACACATACTGTATAATATACACATATGATCTATCAGGGTAGAATACTGATATTAAATGATATCAGAATGAATATTTACAATGCAGAAGGCTATTACAAAATATGCACAAAATGTATACATGCAGTCTTGCTAATATCCATAGAGATTTGTTTGTGTTACACAGTCTATGATATCTCCCAAATCTGCCTATAAAGTGAAAAAATATATAGTCAAGAAGTGTTCATGTGCAGCATTGCTGCACTGTAATACAACCCTGTTATGTTATGTTAATGCTATACGTTGTTATATATTATATTATGATCATTTTCATCATGTTATGTTATATTACAATCTTTTTAAACATCTAGCCAGGAACAACAAATAAAAATGAGCCTCTTAGAGATAACTGTCTCATTTATTGGTGATTAAAGGGCACTTCTGACAAATATGCTGGTAAATTACAGTTAAACAAAAGACACCCTTGGCTCAGCTGATCAGCTCATAACAATCCCATTAAGAGGTTAAATGTGTGTTAGAGCAGGAAAAACTAAAATGTGCAGTGCAGTGGGAGCAAAAATGTGCTCTAGTCTGTAATCCTCTGACTCCTCCCCATCTGCAGTGATGGAGTCAAATCCTTCCCACTTTCCTTCTTCCAAGCCGGCTGACCTTTCAGGGATCCATTCATCAGAGAATATCCAAAGCTACAGCACAACCTGCACAGCCTGCACAGACTGCACAACAGCAGTATTTTTTCTTCTTCTAATTAAACAGGTTGTGTATTACGTCACAGAAGCTCTTCACACTTTGGAGGGATTAGTAGACTATTCAGTTAATTTATTCTTTAATTTATATATTTTATACAAAGCTTTTTGGACTGTGAATTAAGAAGAGATCACATTAGGACCCTTTACCGGTTATTTGTGCATTTTTGGATAGCCGGCATGATGATGCTTTCATTAAGGCTGTTACTTTTGGCTTGGAGTGGTACACTTTGCTTCGTACCGTTGGCGTGGACTGGTGTGATGGAAAGCTTGTCCCAACAAAACCAAGTTTTTTCAGAAGAATTTGAAGATGCACAGTTGGAGGAAGAAGTAGACAATCAGGAGAACGTTTTAACCCAGGTAAAGCTGCTGAAGGCCAGGTGATAGAGATTACTGTGGCAGCAGTGTATCAAATAAGGTAAAGGTTTAAAAGTTTGGAAAGATTTCTCCAAGGTATTGAGGTATGCACAAGCAAAGCTAAAAAAAATCTGGATTTTCAAACAAACAAACAAACAAACAACAAAAAAAACAGTTTGGGTGTACACCATTTTGTTTCCTTTGAGTGCAGAAATTGCTGTCTTTAAATGAGAAAATTGCCTATTGTCTGGTCTGCCTTACCCATGGAGACACTTTGCATACTTTGGTGTTTTATGGCACAAACCAGAGGTCAAGCTCTTTATGATGTTAAAGTAGATCTGTTAGAAAAATGCACCACACCACAAAATATTGTACTACAAAGTCCTGCAAAAGCAAATTCAGTTAATGCCTGCAAAATACTGGATATGTTTACTCAATCTGCAACAGTTTGATCAAACTATATTGCTTTATTGCTTTTTCAACAGTAATAATTTCATGCTCTATCACTGCTCAAGCAATGTGTCATTAAACTGATCTGTTAGGGCAGGAAACACAGCAGTTCCAGTTTTCTCCTTTAATCTATGTACTGTTAAGGCACTACTTTAAGAAACTAGTCAAAGAAATGTGTGTGTCTTCCACAAAGTTTCCATGTTTCTCTGTCCAAATCCACCACATTTTGGTTGAGGTGCTACAAAAATAAAAACTACCATGGATGCATAAAATGACAGATTCATGCATATCATTTCAACTTTCAGTACATTACTCAGTGTGAAGGCAACATAAAGAGAATATTAAGGTTCACACCAGTTCACAGTGACTCATATCTATTCTGGACTTCTTAATCTAACACTGTTGGCTTAACCCTTCAGCTCCTAGGTGACTATGACAAAGTGAAGACTCTCTCAGAGGGCCCGGATTGCCGCTGTAAATGTGTGGTCAGGCCTTTGAGCAGGAGCGCCTGCAGGCGTATTGAAGAAGGGACTGGAAAGCTTGAGGATTTCTACACAGTGGAGACAGTGACCTCAGGACCCAATTGTAAGAAGTGTGCATGCATCGCCCCTCCATCTGCCCTCAATCCCTGCGAAGGAGACTTCAGGTTTAAGAAGCTCCAAGAGGCTGGGAAAGATGATGTCAAGGTAAATAGGAGGAACAAAATGTATTTTTGACCTTCTCAAGTTTTCAGGGCTGCTTGTGTGGTCTTTTTTGCATTGCACTCATTGCAGCTGCTTCTTTGAAAATTAAATATACACGTTCCACTCAAAACAAATGGCGCTAAGGCATTCAGGCTATAGTTTTGCACTGGATAGTGTAACGGATAAGTAATGAAAGACGTTTTCATAAATACACGCCCATATTCTTATTTTAAAAGAAAGAGTTTAGTGGAATAGCAGAGATCATCTGTATTTATAACGAGGATCAAAGAGAAGCTGTGTTATTACTTTATCTGTAAAACCTGGTACAAGTGCACCTTCAAAATGTGGAGGGCGGAGCCTGGGATTGGAATATATGAATCTGTACTAAGGAATATACAGTAGTGATTCCAGTCACCATGTCATAGTGTTCAGCTATACAGCTATACAAGTTTTGTTAGTGTTTAAAGATAAACATGTAAGTCACACTGTGTTCTAAACCGTGATCACACATAAGTACTGTTTTTGAGTGAGACTGACTCCCATTACTACTAAAGGAAGCAAACTTCAGACACCAAACATACATATCTTGTCTGATCTGATACATTTGGGTTTACGGGGAAATTGTGCAAACTGATTTTCTCTTAAACCATTACTTTAAAGCCAGCTGGTTGTTTCTACATCATGGGGTTTCTTTTGACCAGAGAATGTTCCTTTAACAGCTTTCCACCATCATGGACTTGCTCGAGGGGGCTTTGTATGGGATGGATCTGCTAAAATTGCACTCAGTCACCACTAAACTCCTGGCACGTGTGGAAAACATAGAAAAGGTAAATGTTCTCCAATCTTCTCCATTGTGAGATCTTTTACCAGAGATTAGTAACACTTTATTTTAATTGACTGATTAGTTGGAGTAGCTTGCATGAAAATAAGGGTAGGACAGAAATATAGAAATAAAAATAGCAGGTGAAATAACTCAAATAGACTTTCAAATATACTGTACAGGTGTACTGAGTACAATGAACAGTATGCATAAGGCTATAAGTGCAGATTTACAGATAAACTAGACTATAAATATATGTGCAAAATATACACATCCAACTGAATGGATGGTTGAACAGAATCAGTTTAGAACAACGTAAACGGAATAATATACGTAGCTAAAAATGAAATTTGCACACATATGTCAAAAATATTGAATATATTAGACATATTAGGTGTCTGATGGTTTTTACATACAGTACATGGCTTCACAGTTGCTAAATGAGCAATAAAACATGACTGTCTGAGCTGCTGTTACAGAAAATTTAAACCAAACCAAATCTGAATTCAACAGTCCTGTGGTATAACAAGAGATTGTGAGTTACTGAACATACTGTACATCTTGGTTGAATGACTACATTTGGAGTAAGATAGAACAATGTGTGGAACAGACTGCAACCCATTTTAGGTTTTGAAGAAGAATGCATGTTAAGAATTACCCCTCGACTCCTCTCTATTGGCATCAGATAAAGGGCATTCGAGTTCAATATGTTTTCACCCTGGACCACTGCTGAGCAAATCTTTTCCTTCCAGTCATTTTCCAGAAATGTGACAAAGGAGCAAGGGAGCGTGAAAGGAGAGAAAGAGCAAGGGAAGGACTCACGTGACCACCATCACCTGGAGAAGAAAAGACGTTTGAGCGAGCTGGAGCCCTCACTGCAGAATAAAGTCGCTGCAGCTTTCTCACACACAGAGGTGAGAGAGATTATGCTGAGATACACCAAAGCCAACACACACACACACACACACACACACACACACACACACATACACGCACAAGACCACATATACAGTATGCAGTTCCCACACTGAAATGTGTTAGAAAACAAATGCACATTAATGCACATTAAAGCTGTTCTCATAGCAACTCATAGTGGACCAACACTTTAGTAACACACTTTATGTTGTTGTTTTTTTCTCTTTAATTTGTCACACACCTGTAACTCTGATAGCCTTAAAAGCTATAGTTGTACTTAACCTCATGCATGGTGTAGATGCACTGCTGATTATACAGGAAGACTTGATTTAGGGCACTGAAAGCATTTTTTCACGCATGTGCAAATATTCATGGCAGGGTTTTTTTATTTATTTATTTATTTATTTATTGAACACAGTCTGCAATAACGTTAACACATTATTGTGCAATATGTAGTATTAAATCATTTTTATTCTTCCCTCCGGAACTAAATCAATCCTTAACTTATTTGCTAGCCTCCATGCCATCTTGCATCAGACAGTCTGTATCTGATGCATTCTACGCCGCTCCTTTCATGAGAGACTACCTGGCTTACACATGTGCGACTTTCCCAGGCTTGGTCGCCCCTTTCAGCCTACTCCAGATGGGCCTCCTCCTCATCTTTCTGTTTCACCACTGAGATCCCCCTCCCCAGCATGCACACATACACACACACGCACTCACTCACTCACTCTCTCTCACACAGGGGAGTGCTAATGGGGGCCAGCTGGCCTAGCTCAACATGAGCCCTTATCTTCAGAGGAATCTTCCTCAAGCGGCCGCCCATTTGCTCTAAAAGGCATTTTATAAGTATGTTTGTCTGGACAGTATTGCTGGTGTCATGTGGGCCGGTGATTTGGTTAATTAATGGCCCATAGACATACAATTTCTCTCATCCTGGGGGTTATAAGAGGAGAAATCTCTCGCTTCTTGCTAATAACGCATGGTCTTTTATGGCCAGCAAAGACATTTATGATGTCCAAAGTTTAGGGAAAACTTTATACCTGCCAGTTTTAATATCAGGTATACAATCATCATACAGTCACCTCAATTAAACATAGAAATCAAATTGGAACTATATACCATCATCTATATAACTTCCAATGTACATTTCCATCCTTAAACTTTGGGCCAAACCTTCTAATGAAGCTCCCACAATTGTGCAGAGCAAGACCAACTATGTGTTGAGGAAAAAAGTATTTCCAGCTTTGCAACATTCAAAATCAATGACACAGTGGGATTTTCAAACCTATTTTGGTCCAAAAATGACCAATACCATTTACCAAGACCCCTATTAGTGCAGATACGGAAATAAGACTGTACTTTCCAGGGCTCCTGAGTGGTGCAACAGAAAATTCTTCATCCAATCTTCAAAAAAAAAAAAAATCGCATATTTGACTCCAAAAAAAAAAAAATGTCCGCATGTCCAAAAGGTCAAAACTGACTGTCTTCTCGGGGTAGGAAGGATGGTATTAGTTTCCCGTCTGTCAATCATAGTGACACAAACCAACCGTGGACATTTTCCTGTGCGAGTGTGTTCAGTTGCCCTGTGACGTCGCATGAGCTGTAGCTTGAAAAGAGGTGTTAGCAGGCTTCACGTGTCTCAGAGGAAGCACTTGCTAGCCCTCACCCTCCCTGGATGGTAACTGTTGCGTGATACTAGTGAGTGAGAATTAGCAAATGAACAAATGCGTGATTAACCGGGGGGGTTGGGGTAGATTTTCCTGGCAATCACAGCCTTATAAGTTCTATCCCATTCCTCACAACCACATTTGGTGGTCTAATGTTCACTATTTATCTCCATCCAGAAATAGGCTACTTCACCAAAATATTAACTAAAACACACATTTAATTGTCTGTACAGAACAAACACCACATCAGACAATACTAAAGGGCCAATTTACACCTACAGCTTTCATGAACGGTCTCTCAATTCAAATTGTGCAGTTAATGAAAATGATGAATACATGACCATCATTTTCATGGTTTTAAATGATTGTAGATATTTGACTGATGGTATTTAAAATACCAAGCACTTAAATATGCACTAATATTTAAAAACAATCCTTGACTTGTGTGCTTTCTTGCTGTACTCACTTCTCTCTTTAGCTTGATGGTATTCTTAGACCCTATTGAACTAGCATGAGGATACATTTTTGATGGATATGTATGGATATGATGGACTATAGAGCCCGTCTATAAATAGTTCTGGATAAGGATGTGTGCAAATGCTGTAACGTAAAATAATATTAAAAAAAAAAAAAAAAAAAAAAAAAAAAAACCACATGCACACTGTGTCCCATGAGAGTGTGCACTTTTATGAGATTACCATCAAAATATGGACATAAAATATACTGACAGGGAAGACAGCAGGTATATTCGCTGTAAGATCTGCCAGCCAGCTGCTTATTTCTACCACGAAAAATTGTTCGAAAAGGGAAGGAGAGAAACTGTATTGATTGCATATTGCAGCAACACTCTCAACCACATCACTTAATAATGTATTCATTCAAACACAACCTACACAAGGTTCCACCTGAATGAATTGAATTCCACCTCCATTTGGATAGGTAAGACTGCCAAATGATGAATATAAATATCAATTAATGACCGACGCTTAGTAGTGCCTACTCCAGAACCTTCACACTAACTGTCCCTCAGTGGTGGAATGAACTTCCAACCTCCGGGACCACAGAATCTGTCACTATTTTCAAAAAACAGCTAAAGACCCACCTCTTCCGTGAAGCACTTTGCTTTTCTAGAACTCAATTTTAAAAAGTCTTGTATGGTAGCACTACTTGTATCGTTCTCCGCTTGAGATATAATTTTGCTCGTATTTCCTCATTTGTAAGTCGCTTTGGATAAAAGCGTCTGCTAAATGAATAAATGTAAATGTATAAATAAATAAAAAATGGATGGCATAATTAGTATTGGAGGACATTTCTCATATCTGATATTTACTCAGCTTTTCTGTGGAAAAATATCAACAAAAATCCCACAAGGCTCTGTACTCATTACACTCAGTTTAGGTTCAGTAACTGGTACAACACAAGTAAGTATCTTCAATAAAGGTCAGGACCATTTTCTTAAAGTGCAGTATTCCAACTTTAACAAGTGTATAGGGTGGTAAACTGTAGACGTCTCTGGAAGCGAAAGCAGATTGCAACTGTTATGAAGCCTGGGCTTGACAAAATGTAATTGCATTGCGCTATCAGGGCCATTTAAAACTCCATTTCCAAAAGGAAATGGAGTTTTAACCTACAGGCTGTGGCGGGTGATGCTAACCAGGGTAAGGTGTAGGTTCACAAAAGGGTCAGACTGATGGAGGAGTAACAAGCCCTGTACAGCTAAATAGCAAGCCCAGTCTAAGGGGAGGTTAGAACGGAGGGTCCCCCCGGGTCTGAGCCTCAGTCTTAACATTAGTGATCAAAACATCTTCATTAACTCCTCATGCAGAGCTGTGTCTTATCTATTCACAATATTCAAGTATGATAAAATTATCCAGAAACTGGAAGAGATTTTACCAACGGGATTTCAACAAAGAATGAGGACACATTGAAACAAGCGTTAACGTGTTTTGCTGGACGTCTAACCTCTGCTGCAGACAGTGGCGCTCCTGTGAGCGAACGCCTCCTCCGCATGTCCAGCTACAGGTTGACCAGCTGCTCCATTCACCCCACCACTGAGCCACTTCATCCGGGTGGAGCTCCTCCGTCCCCTCCCTACTGTCCTGGCCCAGGGATACAGAGAGAGAGGGAGAAACAGAGAAACAGGGAAGGAGAATAAGAGAGACAGGTAGCATTTTCACTCTTAAAACCTGGGACATTATCGGCCTACCTTTACTGGTAGTGTTTACTGGTAACGTGTTTTCTAATTACTCTGAACTCTGAGTCTGCAGAATGATTTGCTCATAAATGACCATACCACATTCTGCTGTTCTGCCGCCCTGCCACACTGCAAAAATTATTCAGGAATGGTTTGAGGAACATCACAAAGAGTTCAAGGTGTTGACTTGACCTCCAAATGCCCCAGCTCTTAATCCGGTCGAGCATCTGTGGGATGAGCTGGACAAAAGTATGATCCCACTTCGCAACTTACAGCACTTAAATGATCTGCTGCTAATGTCTTGGTGTCAGATACCACAGCACAACTTCAGAGGTCTTGTGGAGACCATGCCTCGACGGGTCAGAGCTTTTTTGGTGGCACAAGTGGGACCTACACAATATTAGGCAGGTGATATTAATGTTATGGCTGATGGGTGGCATTTTAAAATTCAAGTTTAAATCATAAGAGACAAGGTGGAAAAGAGTCACGCAAGCACTTGGCTTTCATCAAAAAATAAATAATAATAAATATTTTTTTGTAAAAAAAATAAATATATAAATAAGTTCAAAAGCCTTGAAATCATTCTTTAAAATAAGCATTTCCCAATAGACAATGTCATATTGGATAATCTTCCACAGACACATCAAAAATGGAAACTTCAGAAAATACTGAACACAGAAAGGCATCGATTAGATAATAAAAGAACATTATGTGCCTGTAACTATAAGGGTATCAGGTCTATTATATTATAATGATAAAACAATATTGTATTAATCTTTAGAAAATAACTGGACTTCAGGGGTTGGTCAACCTCCTCACTAAACGAATAACATCAGTGTCAGAGTTGTAGATATGCATTTGGCTTTTGTGGTATTTATGAATAGGACATTGGACATGAAGTGTGATTCCG
The DNA here is from genome assembly GCF_001660625.3 of Ictalurus punctatus. Lineage (NCBI taxonomy): Eukaryota > Metazoa > Chordata > Actinopteri > Siluriformes > Ictaluridae > Ictalurus > Ictalurus punctatus. The sequence continues at coordinate 18,120,158 of NC_030432.2, read as the reverse complement.
TGTCTTGGTTTCATGCTGTAGCTCATGCTCAGTTAGAGGAGGATGGCTGAAATGTAAACTCAATCACAGGGTTTCAAAACAACACCTCTCCTTCAGAGCTCAGTAAAGCTGTGGGAGACAAACACCAGAGCCATGTAGAGGCAAACATACTCCTCTTGCACTTGTCCTGCGACACCCTGGGGTAAAACTCAACAATTACCAGCTGGCTTCTAGGAAATGGGGCTTAAAGAGGTGGCCTCAGGTGAGCTGTGTGGATTTAGACACTCTGACGCGTAGAGAGCCGAGTCCAGAGCAATGCAACAAACATGAAATGAGAACATACACAATGGGAAAGAGGTTTGGGTGAGACAGAGCACTGTGTGTGTACATGATGTTAGAGTTTCTTCTCCTTCATTGACTTGAGACTTTTCATCTCCTTACATTTTCTGTTTGTATATGAGCCTCCAAAAAGTTTTCCTGGGAATTTCACGGTTGATTGCTGCTTCAGTCTTCCTCGGATTTTAACTCTGGCGTCCATGGACACGCAACCCTTTCCTAATTAATTACCTTCAAATTTCCATATTGGTTTGATGCTCCAACAATCTGTAACCATTATATGTTTCCCCCCCTCTTTACACAGAACAAGAGGGACAAAATAAACAAGTCAAAGAGAAAGAGAGATAAATGGAGGGAGAAGCTGGGACCTTTGAGCTCAAATTGAAAACAGAACTGATAAAGGACAGATAAACAGAGAAGGGTGAAGCAGATGAATAATGAGCTGGACAGACCGAGAAAGAGCGACCGAAGAGCTCACTCCATTTCTCTTCAGAGGCCCTGAATGACTCCGACACATGAAAGGACTAACGGCTGCAGGCAAATTATACCGACTCCTGTCTGTCGTCTAGACGGAGAGATAATCACTCTTCCTAATGCCTGAACCTGCACTTTAGCGACACTCGGGCACGACGCTGAGCAAATCTCTCTTCAGTGATGGGAAAGGTCTGTTATAGTGCTGACTGAACAGCAGCTTTGTGCTTTTCCACATAGCAGCTCTGAATGTAAAGTGTGGGAGTGTGGTCCAGTTCTGCACACGACCAATAGGACAGCTATCTTGTACATGGAAAGATAAAGGATGAGGCAAAGAACATCCTCATGATAAACAAGAAACCGCTGAACAGCAAAAGCACAGCAATCTTATTATATTCAGGCATGTTTATGTGATTTTACCCTGAAAAATAGCATGGTATGCATCTGTATTAGTAAAAATGCATTATGTGGTTATTTTCATTCAGAAATGGGAAAAATGGGTCATTCGCAGTGAACACAAGAGGTTTGGATAGATTATGCTCGCACGTGTAGAGATGTTTGCGCCTGTCACAAACATGCTTTTTATTTTTAAAAATAGCACCATTATTTATGCTTATAATGACCAAAAATAAAGCAGTGCTCATTCAATGTTTGAGCAAAAGAAAATATGTTATGCACATTCAATACATTCAGAAGGATTAGAGATTAGGCGACAACTTAAGCTTCAACACCAGTGCTGTGTTTAGGGGAAAAGTGCCAAAGTAGGGAACTGTTTGCCCTTGAGCAAGGCCTTTAAGCCTCCATTGGATACATTTATTTCTCTCGCTTCATTCTGTTACTCTCCCTCCATCTTTCTCTCCCTTTGTGTCTGTCTGCCTCCCTACTGTTTCTCAGTGTCTGTTTCTCTCTCTCACAAATATTGCATTTACAAGGATGATAAGCAAAGAACTCACATGTAGTGTTACAAAGTACAAGGACATATCTGCCTCAGTCTATGAATCATACATAACAGTAGAAGAAGAAGAAGAAAGAAAGAAATAAATAAAAAATAAAGACACCTCTCATACCATCACAACCCCCCTCATCCCCCCTCAGCCTCAGGACCTTAATGCATGTCCAAACAAGAATTTGCATGCCCATATGTTTTGTGTCTCAATAGCCTTTGGATGTTTATATCCTGAATAGGCGGAAAGACCTTAGAAAGGTCCTCTCTGCAGATATATGTGTGTGTGTGTGTGTGTGTGTAGCAGGCTTTTAAAGCAGGGGCTCCCCAAAAAAGGTAACAGGACTTGTAGTATAATCTTAAAAAGATACACTGCATTTTTCAACCCAACTTAAAGGCTTCACCAGTACGGAATTAAATTTGTGCCAAAATTATTGAACGTAACTTTTCAGGAAACGAACAAAAATATACAATGAGAAAGAAGAAAAGCACTCTCAGACTGAAAACAATGAACTCAGTGGCAAAAGTGGAATATGGTCATCAAATAAACAGCATTTTCACTAATGGTTTATAAATCAAGGCACTTTACATTTATAAAAAAAAAAAACCCAAATCATGCATAGACACAAATAATAAAAAATAAGCATAAACTTTTTTGTTCATCCAATACTTTTGGCACAAATTTTATTCCATATATCAGTTCAGTCCTGATGCCGTCATAAATCCAATCACTACAAGAATGGCCCTGAAATACTTTAAAAGTTTCTACTGAAATATTTTTGATACTCTTAGCAACTCTGGTGCTTATTTGTTGGCTGGTGTATTTTCGTTATTCTCATAAATTAATGGTAAAATGCAGCTCAAATGTTACATGGACATTTCTAGTGCAGTTACAATGCCATTTAATAGAAGAAGAAAAAAAAAATAAATCATTGATCACAAACATAAAGTGATAATGATCAAGTTTATCTGTTAGATCCTGAAAACAAAAAAGTTTAAATGTCATATTAATGAGAACCCCAACAAATGAGTAAGAGAGAGTTTGACTCCAAGTTCTAGAATACGGTGCTGTGGAAAAGTATTTGCCCCCATTCTGATTTCTTCTGTTTTGGTGTATCTTGTGAAATTATTTCAGAAATTAAAACAAAATCCAAGATAAAACAAAGGCAACCTGACTAAACACAAAATACAGTTTTTAAATGATAATGTGATTTATTGAAGCAAAAAAAGTTCTCCAATACCAACTGGGACTGTGTGAAAATGTATTTGCCCCCGTAGTTATTAATTCCCCAAATCTATGAAACTGCATTCATAATGGGGTTCAGCTGGACTAGACGCAACCAGATCTAATTAGTGCAAACCCTGTTCAATCAAATCAACACTTAAATACAACTTTTTCAATGGCATGAAGTTGGTTCAAACGTTTTACCCAGTAACACACTATGCCAAAGTTGAAAGAAATTCCAGAAATGATGAGAAGGTGATTGAAATAGTGAGAGCCATTATCTCCAATGAAAATTCAGCACAGTAGTGAATCTTCCCAGAAGTGTCCGACCTTCCAAAATTCCTCCAAGAGCACAGTAACTACTCATCTGGGAAGTCACAAAAGAGCCAAGGACAACATCAAAGGACCTACAGGTCTGTCTTACATCAATAAAGGTCACTGTTCATGACTCCACTATCAGAAAGACACCAGACAAAAATGGCATCCATGGAAGAGTGGCGAGGTGAAAACCACTGCTCACTCAGAACATTAAGGCTCGTCTGAATTTCCAAAACACACGTTGATGATCCTCAAACCTTTTGGGAGAATGTTCTGTGGATTGATGAGTCGAAAGTGGAACAGTTAGGAAGACAGGGGTCCCGTTACATCTGGTGTAAACCAAACACAGAATTCCAAAAAGGAACATTATACCTACGGTCAAGCATGGTGGTAGCAGTGTGATGGTGTGGGGATGCTCTGCTGCTTCAGGGCCTGGTCAACTTACAATAATTTTAATTGTTATTAATTTTAATTATAATTGAGGGAAACATGAATTCTGCTCTCTACCAGAAAATCCTAAAGGAGAATGTCTGGTCTTCAGTCCGTAAGTTGAAACTCAAGCGCAACTGGATTATGCAGCAAGACAATTATTCAAAGCATAGGAGTTAGTCCACCTCTTAATGACTCAACAAAAGCAAAATTAAAGTTTTGGAATGGCCTAGTCAAAGTCCTAACTTGAACCAATTGAGATGGTGTGGCAGGACCTTAAACGCGTAGCTCACACATGAAAACACTCCAGTATGGCTGAACTAAATCAGTTCTGCAAAGAAGAGTGGGCCAAAATTCCACCACAGCACTGTGAAAGTCTGATCTCCAGTTATCTGAAGAGTTTGGTTGCAGTTATTGCTGCTAAAGGTGGCACAACCAGATTTTAACTTTAGGGGGGAATTCGTTTTTCACATGGGTGATAGGTATTGGATAACTTTTTTTGTTTCAATAAAAAAAAAATTATAAATAAAAACTATTGCATTTAGACTGCCTTTGTTTTATGT
>NC_030432.2:18090894-18108394 GCF_001660625.3 Ictalurus punctatus | reverse complement strand
TTGTAATAATAATAATTGACTACTTTACTATTGTAATTTTATTGTCAAATGTCAGACTGATGCATGTCTGTAAGACTCAGTATTCAGTTCTGATAAAATATATTTACGTGATTGAACACATAATTACAGTTATAACCACTGGAGGATCTTCAAACATTTTGGCCTCCAAGGACTACTACTAGCAGGGACAAAGCAACAGGTGGCCATTTATTTCTTGTATAAATTTGCCACACAAAGCTGGAATTCCACCAATAGCCACATGCAACATTTGAATTATAGCCTTTTAAATTTCATGCAAATCATTTATGATAAATAAAGAGATAAATGCTGGCTACAGTATGTTCCTTAAAACAAATATATGGCTCCAATTCTCCACTCTCGCAAATTCAGTTCCTCCCTGTGTATAGTTCCTATTCAACACTGTTCAGTGCACAAGTATGAAAGAATTTAGAAACTGAATATCTGAACGTCCACCCCAGCTATTTGTTTTCTGGGTCTCTTTTGCAAGATCACTGCAATCCTAGAGCAACGACACAAGATCCTCCCTGCATTTCACAACTGATATTTCTTTACTAACTTTCATGAATACATGTTATGATTTGAAATTACACAAGTCTTATAAGATAAGATAAGATAAGATAAGATAAGATAAGATAAGATAATACTTTATTAATCCCCAGATGGAGAAATGAGGGGTTTTTTTTTTTTTTTTTTTTTTTTTTTAAGATGAATGTTAATAAGGTTATTATAGGTCAAATAACCATCAATATTTAGACAGTTTTCTTTATGATTTATAATTATTTCTAATTATATCATTGTTGTGTACAAATGTGAACAACATATGGAAGATGCATGTAAAACAATATTATTTAGAGCTGAAATGATGTGTAATTTACTTTCATTTGAAAAAAAAAAAGTATTAGCTTTGAGGATGCCATGAATCACTCACTGGGACTGGCAGGCACAGAGACTATGCCTTCTTCATGGAAAATGACAGACACAGAGGCCACACCTCCTTCATTGAGAATGACAGACACAGAGGCCACACCTCCTTCATTGAGAATGACAGACACAGAGGCCATGCCTTGCTTCAATGAGATTGATAGACACAGAGGCCATGCCTCCTTCACTGGCATTGACAGGGACAGAGGCCACACCTCCTTCTCACACATAGACCTCTCCTCTTCATTGGGACTGGCAGACAGAGAGAAAATGCCGTGCCTGCTCCATTGAAATTGACAGACATAGAGGCCACACTTTATTCACTGGGACTGATAGACAGAGGCCACACCTCCTTCAGTGGGACTGACGGGCACAGGGGCCATGCCTGCTTCACTGGAACTTTGAAAATTGACACTCATGTACAGACAGACAAGTTACAGTTAGAAAGAAACAGTATGAAATTGGTAACATCATGCTGCATGCCTCAGGCATTCACATTAAATATGTACATTTATACAGCTTCAGCCGTTGTGTTTTTACTTTAAAAAAAAAAAAAAAAAAAACTTCTCAGATCGCAACGCCTTATGGGTGGTTTCTACTCCTGAAGTCTACACTTCAGGCGTCCAAGGGGTTATCTAATGCAGTCGTTCTCAAAGTGGTATATGGGGACCCCCAGGGGCCCATTAAGCATAGCCGTGTAGTGATTTATTTTTACTCAGAGACAGTGGTGGATACCACGACCTACCAATATTAAAGTTAATATATTTATTATTGAATTATTGAAGGTATTAGCCCAATTGTCTCATCACTTGATTTGAACTGGTAAACATCAATAACCAAAAATAAATGCGTAATTGTAGGCCTATAAATGTTGCCAGTTATGTCAATCTTAGACCTAATGTGTTCTGCCAGTGAAAAGGAATCAAATTGATTTATTCAGCAATAAAAACTCTATAGACAATTACATAAATAGACAAATAGACAACATACTGTTATACACATTTAAGTAGACCAGAAAAATACACAAAATATTGTTGTGCACATTTATAGAATGTTCATGAAATAACTCTGTACTGAGGCGGTCAGGGGGAGTTTATTTTACAGTTAAAGGGGTCCCTGACTGCAAACAGTTTGAGAACCCCTGATCTAATGAGCATCCCTGGAGCTTAAGTGCTGGAAAGTCTCTGAAGATTTCACCCGCAATTGTTCAAAAAGAAATCAGTTAGTTCGTTTTAAAAATCAGTATTACAGCAGAGCTTCTGTGATTTAAGCTGTTGACAATTCAGTCAGTTTCATCCATCCATCCATCCATCCAACTTGTATTTGCACAAGAGACTGTCATTATGCATATATTCAGTATGTATGGGTGCTGATAATGGTAATAAATCACATAAAGCGGTGTATGTCCTGGAAAAGCCTTAATGAGTAGTACTGAACAGAACAAGCTCACACTGCTGATTCGCTCAAGACAGGCTCAAAGTGTAATCTGAAACAGTCTTTGAAATAATGCTCAACACAATGCAGCGCTTTATCAGTGTACATATGTGAAGCTGTCAATATACAGCATATAAATGTGTAGAAATGGTTTGAGGTCTGCAGTGCAGTTAATCATTCTGAAATGAATAAACCTTAGAAAGAAGCCTAAGCTTATGCACAGGTGAATATGACTGTAAGTGATTTTAAATGATACAAACAAATGATGTAAATACTGAGCAGTACAGATCCAAAACTGAAGATACTGTACCAGAAAAACATAGACAACAAGGCAGATAGGACAAAAAGACCAGCAAATATCATTCTAATTCATCTCTGGTGACCAAGAAGTGAACCTGCTGATGGACATGAGCTGAAGTTCCTCCACATTGGCTGCAGGTAGATGGCGCTCATAGACCAAACATGGAACAGCACTTGCTGCTGTGTCTACCTAATGCCAGGATGGTTTAATAGCACCATAGATGGCGCACATGGTTTAAACCAGTCTGTCTGTCCTGTCTATAATTGTCAGTTATGGAACAGAGAATGAGGTATTAAACCAATGGCAGGCAGCTTTAAAAGGTCATGTGGTCTTGTAAAAACAAAGGGAATACACTAGGATTATTAAGACTTTGGGTGTATCATATAGATTCTGCAGATAGATTAAATTAATGTGTTTAAACTCTTAAAAATAGTGCATTAGATAATAATAATAATAATAATAATAATAATAATTGCTATTTTGTTATTATTATTATTATTATTATTATTATTATTATTATTATTATTAGATTAGTACTATTTGCTTGAAACGTTGGACTGTACATCTCTGACAATGTTTTAGATAGAAATTGACCACTATTCTTATTTATAATAGCAAGTGAGAGCTGTACATTTATCTATTTCCTAGAAATAGTGTGGAACTTATTATACACATACTGTATAATATACACATATGATCTATCAGGGTAGAATACTGATATTAAATGATATCAGAATGAATATTTACAATGCAGAAGGCTATTACAAAATATGCACAAAATGTATACATGCAGTCTTGCTAATATCCATAGAGATTTGTTTGTGTTACACAGTCTATGATATCTCCCAAATCTGCCTATAAAGTGAAAAAATATATAGTCAAGAAGTGTTCATGTGCAGCATTGCTGCACTGTAATACAACCCTGTTATGTTATGTTAATGCTATACGTTGTTATATATTATATTATGATCATTTTCATCATGTTATGTTATATTACAATCTTTTTAAACATCTAGCCAGGAACAACAAATAAAAATGAGCCTCTTAGAGATAACTGTCTCATTTATTGGTGATTAAAGGGCACTTCTGACAAATATGCTGGTAAATTACAGTTAAACAAAAGACACCCTTGGCTCAGCTGATCAGCTCATAACAATCCCATTAAGAGGTTAAATGTGTGTTAGAGCAGGAAAAACTAAAATGTGCAGTGCAGTGGGAGCAAAAATGTGCTCTAGTCTGTAATCCTCTGACTCCTCCCCATCTGCAGTGATGGAGTCAAATCCTTCCCACTTTCCTTCTTCCAAGCCGGCTGACCTTTCAGGGATCCATTCATCAGAGAATATCCAAAGCTACAGCACAACCTGCACAGCCTGCACAGACTGCACAACAGCAGTATTTTTTCTTCTTCTAATTAAACAGGTTGTGTATTACGTCACAGAAGCTCTTCACACTTTGGAGGGATTAGTAGACTATTCAGTTAATTTATTCTTTAATTTATATATTTTATACAAAGCTTTTTGGACTGTGAATTAAGAAGAGATCACATTAGGACCCTTTACCGGTTATTTGTGCATTTTTGGATAGCCGGCATGATGATGCTTTCATTAAGGCTGTTACTTTTGGCTTGGAGTGGTACACTTTGCTTCGTACCGTTGGCGTGGACTGGTGTGATGGAAAGCTTGTCCCAACAAAACCAAGTTTTTTCAGAAGAATTTGAAGATGCACAGTTGGAGGAAGAAGTAGACAATCAGGAGAACGTTTTAACCCAGGTAAAGCTGCTGAAGGCCAGGTGATAGAGATTACTGTGGCAGCAGTGTATCAAATAAGGTAAAGGTTTAAAAGTTTGGAAAGATTTCTCCAAGGTATTGAGGTATGCACAAGCAAAGCTAAAAAAAATCTGGATTTTCAAACAAACAAACAAACAAACAACAAAAAAAACAGTTTGGGTGTACACCATTTTGTTTCCTTTGAGTGCAGAAATTGCTGTCTTTAAATGAGAAAATTGCCTATTGTCTGGTCTGCCTTACCCATGGAGACACTTTGCATACTTTGGTGTTTTATGGCACAAACCAGAGGTCAAGCTCTTTATGATGTTAAAGTAGATCTGTTAGAAAAATGCACCACACCACAAAATATTGTACTACAAAGTCCTGCAAAAGCAAATTCAGTTAATGCCTGCAAAATACTGGATATGTTTACTCAATCTGCAACAGTTTGATCAAACTATATTGCTTTATTGCTTTTTCAACAGTAATAATTTCATGCTCTATCACTGCTCAAGCAATGTGTCATTAAACTGATCTGTTAGGGCAGGAAACACAGCAGTTCCAGTTTTCTCCTTTAATCTATGTACTGTTAAGGCACTACTTTAAGAAACTAGTCAAAGAAATGTGTGTGTCTTCCACAAAGTTTCCATGTTTCTCTGTCCAAATCCACCACATTTTGGTTGAGGTGCTACAAAAATAAAAACTACCATGGATGCATAAAATGACAGATTCATGCATATCATTTCAACTTTCAGTACATTACTCAGTGTGAAGGCAACATAAAGAGAATATTAAGGTTCACACCAGTTCACAGTGACTCATATCTATTCTGGACTTCTTAATCTAACACTGTTGGCTTAACCCTTCAGCTCCTAGGTGACTATGACAAAGTGAAGACTCTCTCAGAGGGCCCGGATTGCCGCTGTAAATGTGTGGTCAGGCCTTTGAGCAGGAGCGCCTGCAGGCGTATTGAAGAAGGGACTGGAAAGCTTGAGGATTTCTACACAGTGGAGACAGTGACCTCAGGACCCAATTGTAAGAAGTGTGCATGCATCGCCCCTCCATCTGCCCTCAATCCCTGCGAAGGAGACTTCAGGTTTAAGAAGCTCCAAGAGGCTGGGAAAGATGATGTCAAGGTAAATAGGAGGAACAAAATGTATTTTTGACCTTCTCAAGTTTTCAGGGCTGCTTGTGTGGTCTTTTTTGCATTGCACTCATTGCAGCTGCTTCTTTGAAAATTAAATATACACGTTCCACTCAAAACAAATGGCGCTAAGGCATTCAGGCTATAGTTTTGCACTGGATAGTGTAACGGATAAGTAATGAAAGACGTTTTCATAAATACACGCCCATATTCTTATTTTAAAAGAAAGAGTTTAGTGGAATAGCAGAGATCATCTGTATTTATAACGAGGATCAAAGAGAAGCTGTGTTATTACTTTATCTGTAAAACCTGGTACAAGTGCACCTTCAAAATGTGGAGGGCGGAGCCTGGGATTGGAATATATGAATCTGTACTAAGGAATATACAGTAGTGATTCCAGTCACCATGTCATAGTGTTCAGCTATACAGCTATACAAGTTTTGTTAGTGTTTAAAGATAAACATGTAAGTCACACTGTGTTCTAAACCGTGATCACACATAAGTACTGTTTTTGAGTGAGACTGACTCCCATTACTACTAAAGGAAGCAAACTTCAGACACCAAACATACATATCTTGTCTGATCTGATACATTTGGGTTTACGGGGAAATTGTGCAAACTGATTTTCTCTTAAACCATTACTTTAAAGCCAGCTGGTTGTTTCTACATCATGGGGTTTCTTTTGACCAGAGAATGTTCCTTTAACAGCTTTCCACCATCATGGACTTGCTCGAGGGGGCTTTGTATGGGATGGATCTGCTAAAATTGCACTCAGTCACCACTAAACTCCTGGCACGTGTGGAAAACATAGAAAAGGTAAATGTTCTCCAATCTTCTCCATTGTGAGATCTTTTACCAGAGATTAGTAACACTTTATTTTAATTGACTGATTAGTTGGAGTAGCTTGCATGAAAATAAGGGTAGGACAGAAATATAGAAATAAAAATAGCAGGTGAAATAACTCAAATAGACTTTCAAATATACTGTACAGGTGTACTGAGTACAATGAACAGTATGCATAAGGCTATAAGTGCAGATTTACAGATAAACTAGACTATAAATATATGTGCAAAATATACACATCCAACTGAATGGATGGTTGAACAGAATCAGTTTAGAACAACGTAAACGGAATAATATACGTAGCTAAAAATGAAATTTGCACACATATGTCAAAAATATTGAATATATTAGACATATTAGGTGTCTGATGGTTTTTACATACAGTACATGGCTTCACAGTTGCTAAATGAGCAATAAAACATGACTGTCTGAGCTGCTGTTACAGAAAATTTAAACCAAACCAAATCTGAATTCAACAGTCCTGTGGTATAACAAGAGATTGTGAGTTACTGAACATACTGTACATCTTGGTTGAATGACTACATTTGGAGTAAGATAGAACAATGTGTGGAACAGACTGCAACCCATTTTAGGTTTTGAAGAAGAATGCATGTTAAGAATTACCCCTCGACTCCTCTCTATTGGCATCAGATAAAGGGCATTCGAGTTCAATATGTTTTCACCCTGGACCACTGCTGAGCAAATCTTTTCCTTCCAGTCATTTTCCAGAAATGTGACAAAGGAGCAAGGGAGCGTGAAAGGAGAGAAAGAGCAAGGGAAGGACTCACGTGACCACCATCACCTGGAGAAGAAAAGACGTTTGAGCGAGCTGGAGCCCTCACTGCAGAATAAAGTCGCTGCAGCTTTCTCACACACAGAGGTGAGAGAGATTATGCTGAGATACACCAAAGCCAACACACACACACACACACACACACACACACACACACACATACACGCACAAGACCACATATACAGTATGCAGTTCCCACACTGAAATGTGTTAGAAAACAAATGCACATTAATGCACATTAAAGCTGTTCTCATAGCAACTCATAGTGGACCAACACTTTAGTAACACACTTTATGTTGTTGTTTTTTTCTCTTTAATTTGTCACACACCTGTAACTCTGATAGCCTTAAAAGCTATAGTTGTACTTAACCTCATGCATGGTGTAGATGCACTGCTGATTATACAGGAAGACTTGATTTAGGGCACTGAAAGCATTTTTTCACGCATGTGCAAATATTCATGGCAGGGTTTTTTTATTTATTTATTTATTTATTTATTGAACACAGTCTGCAATAACGTTAACACATTATTGTGCAATATGTAGTATTAAATCATTTTTATTCTTCCCTCCGGAACTAAATCAATCCTTAACTTATTTGCTAGCCTCCATGCCATCTTGCATCAGACAGTCTGTATCTGATGCATTCTACGCCGCTCCTTTCATGAGAGACTACCTGGCTTACACATGTGCGACTTTCCCAGGCTTGGTCGCCCCTTTCAGCCTACTCCAGATGGGCCTCCTCCTCATCTTTCTGTTTCACCACTGAGATCCCCCTCCCCAGCATGCACACATACACACACACGCACTCACTCACTCACTCTCTCTCACACAGGGGAGTGCTAATGGGGGCCAGCTGGCCTAGCTCAACATGAGCCCTTATCTTCAGAGGAATCTTCCTCAAGCGGCCGCCCATTTGCTCTAAAAGGCATTTTATAAGTATGTTTGTCTGGACAGTATTGCTGGTGTCATGTGGGCCGGTGATTTGGTTAATTAATGGCCCATAGACATACAATTTCTCTCATCCTGGGGGTTATAAGAGGAGAAATCTCTCGCTTCTTGCTAATAACGCATGGTCTTTTATGGCCAGCAAAGACATTTATGATGTCCAAAGTTTAGGGAAAACTTTATACCTGCCAGTTTTAATATCAGGTATACAATCATCATACAGTCACCTCAATTAAACATAGAAATCAAATTGGAACTATATACCATCATCTATATAACTTCCAATGTACATTTCCATCCTTAAACTTTGGGCCAAACCTTCTAATGAAGCTCCCACAATTGTGCAGAGCAAGACCAACTATGTGTTGAGGAAAAAAGTATTTCCAGCTTTGCAACATTCAAAATCAATGACACAGTGGGATTTTCAAACCTATTTTGGTCCAAAAATGACCAATACCATTTACCAAGACCCCTATTAGTGCAGATACGGAAATAAGACTGTACTTTCCAGGGCTCCTGAGTGGTGCAACAGAAAATTCTTCATCCAATCTTCAAAAAAAAAAAAAATCGCATATTTGACTCCAAAAAAAAAAAAATGTCCGCATGTCCAAAAGGTCAAAACTGACTGTCTTCTCGGGGTAGGAAGGATGGTATTAGTTTCCCGTCTGTCAATCATAGTGACACAAACCAACCGTGGACATTTTCCTGTGCGAGTGTGTTCAGTTGCCCTGTGACGTCGCATGAGCTGTAGCTTGAAAAGAGGTGTTAGCAGGCTTCACGTGTCTCAGAGGAAGCACTTGCTAGCCCTCACCCTCCCTGGATGGTAACTGTTGCGTGATACTAGTGAGTGAGAATTAGCAAATGAACAAATGCGTGATTAACCGGGGGGGTTGGGGTAGATTTTCCTGGCAATCACAGCCTTATAAGTTCTATCCCATTCCTCACAACCACATTTGGTGGTCTAATGTTCACTATTTATCTCCATCCAGAAATAGGCTACTTCACCAAAATATTAACTAAAACACACATTTAATTGTCTGTACAGAACAAACACCACATCAGACAATACTAAAGGGCCAATTTACACCTACAGCTTTCATGAACGGTCTCTCAATTCAAATTGTGCAGTTAATGAAAATGATGAATACATGACCATCATTTTCATGGTTTTAAATGATTGTAGATATTTGACTGATGGTATTTAAAATACCAAGCACTTAAATATGCACTAATATTTAAAAACAATCCTTGACTTGTGTGCTTTCTTGCTGTACTCACTTCTCTCTTTAGCTTGATGGTATTCTTAGACCCTATTGAACTAGCATGAGGATACATTTTTGATGGATATGTATGGATATGATGGACTATAGAGCCCGTCTATAAATAGTTCTGGATAAGGATGTGTGCAAATGCTGTAACGTAAAATAATATTAAAAAAAAAAAAAAAAAAAAAAAAAAAAAAACCACATGCACACTGTGTCCCATGAGAGTGTGCACTTTTATGAGATTACCATCAAAATATGGACATAAAATATACTGACAGGGAAGACAGCAGGTATATTCGCTGTAAGATCTGCCAGCCAGCTGCTTATTTCTACCACGAAAAATTGTTCGAAAAGGGAAGGAGAGAAACTGTATTGATTGCATATTGCAGCAACACTCTCAACCACATCACTTAATAATGTATTCATTCAAACACAACCTACACAAGGTTCCACCTGAATGAATTGAATTCCACCTCCATTTGGATAGGTAAGACTGCCAAATGATGAATATAAATATCAATTAATGACCGACGCTTAGTAGTGCCTACTCCAGAACCTTCACACTAACTGTCCCTCAGTGGTGGAATGAACTTCCAACCTCCGGGACCACAGAATCTGTCACTATTTTCAAAAAACAGCTAAAGACCCACCTCTTCCGTGAAGCACTTTGCTTTTCTAGAACTCAATTTTAAAAAGTCTTGTATGGTAGCACTACTTGTATCGTTCTCCGCTTGAGATATAATTTTGCTCGTATTTCCTCATTTGTAAGTCGCTTTGGATAAAAGCGTCTGCTAAATGAATAAATGTAAATGTATAAATAAATAAAAAATGGATGGCATAATTAGTATTGGAGGACATTTCTCATATCTGATATTTACTCAGCTTTTCTGTGGAAAAATATCAACAAAAATCCCACAAGGCTCTGTACTCATTACACTCAGTTTAGGTTCAGTAACTGGTACAACACAAGTAAGTATCTTCAATAAAGGTCAGGACCATTTTCTTAAAGTGCAGTATTCCAACTTTAACAAGTGTATAGGGTGGTAAACTGTAGACGTCTCTGGAAGCGAAAGCAGATTGCAACTGTTATGAAGCCTGGGCTTGACAAAATGTAATTGCATTGCGCTATCAGGGCCATTTAAAACTCCATTTCCAAAAGGAAATGGAGTTTTAACCTACAGGCTGTGGCGGGTGATGCTAACCAGGGTAAGGTGTAGGTTCACAAAAGGGTCAGACTGATGGAGGAGTAACAAGCCCTGTACAGCTAAATAGCAAGCCCAGTCTAAGGGGAGGTTAGAACGGAGGGTCCCCCCGGGTCTGAGCCTCAGTCTTAACATTAGTGATCAAAACATCTTCATTAACTCCTCATGCAGAGCTGTGTCTTATCTATTCACAATATTCAAGTATGATAAAATTATCCAGAAACTGGAAGAGATTTTACCAACGGGATTTCAACAAAGAATGAGGACACATTGAAACAAGCGTTAACGTGTTTTGCTGGACGTCTAACCTCTGCTGCAGACAGTGGCGCTCCTGTGAGCGAACGCCTCCTCCGCATGTCCAGCTACAGGTTGACCAGCTGCTCCATTCACCCCACCACTGAGCCACTTCATCCGGGTGGAGCTCCTCCGTCCCCTCCCTACTGTCCTGGCCCAGGGATACAGAGAGAGAGGGAGAAACAGAGAAACAGGGAAGGAGAATAAGAGAGACAGGTAGCATTTTCACTCTTAAAACCTGGGACATTATCGGCCTACCTTTACTGGTAGTGTTTACTGGTAACGTGTTTTCTAATTACTCTGAACTCTGAGTCTGCAGAATGATTTGCTCATAAATGACCATACCACATTCTGCTGTTCTGCCGCCCTGCCACACTGCAAAAATTATTCAGGAATGGTTTGAGGAACATCACAAAGAGTTCAAGGTGTTGACTTGACCTCCAAATGCCCCAGCTCTTAATCCGGTCGAGCATCTGTGGGATGAGCTGGACAAAAGTATGATCCCACTTCGCAACTTACAGCACTTAAATGATCTGCTGCTAATGTCTTGGTGTCAGATACCACAGCACAACTTCAGAGGTCTTGTGGAGACCATGCCTCGACGGGTCAGAGCTTTTTTGGTGGCACAAGTGGGACCTACACAATATTAGGCAGGTGATATTAATGTTATGGCTGATGGGTGGCATTTTAAAATTCAAGTTTAAATCATAAGAGACAAGGTGGAAAAGAGTCACGCAAGCACTTGGCTTTCATCAAAAAATAAATAATAATAAATATTTTTTTGTAAAAAAAATAAATATATAAATAAGTTCAAAAGCCTTGAAATCATTCTTTAAAATAAGCATTTCCCAATAGACAATGTCATATTGGATAATCTTCCACAGACACATCAAAAATGGAAACTTCAGAAAATACTGAACACAGAAAGGCATCGATTAGATAATAAAAGAACATTATGTGCCTGTAACTATAAGGGTATCAGGTCTATTATATTATAATGATAAAACAATATTGTATTAATCTTTAGAAAATAACTGGACTTCAGGGGTTGGTCAACCTCCTCACTAAACGAATAACATCAGTGTCAGAGTTGTAGATATGCATTTGGCTTTTGTGGTATTTATGAATAGGACATTGGACATGAAGTGTGATTCCGTGTCTTGGTTTCATGCTGTAGCTCATGCTCAGTTAGAGGAGGATGGCTGAAATGTAAACTCAATCACAGGGTTTCAAAACAACACCTCTCCTTCAGAGCTCAGTAAAGCTGTGGGAGACAAACACCAGAGCCATGTAGAGGCAAACATACTCCTCTTGCACTTGTCCTGCGACACCCTGGGGTAAAACTCAACAATTACCAGCTGGCTTCTAGGAAATGGGGCTTAAAGAGGTGGCCTCAGGTGAGCTGTGTGGATTTAGACACTCTGACGCGTAGAGAGCCGAGTCCAGAGCAATGCAACAAACATGAAATGAGAACATACACAATGGGAAAGAGGTTTGGGTGAGACAGAGCACTGTGTGTGTACATGATGTTAGAGTTTCTTCTCCTTCATTGACTTGAGACTTTTCATCTCCTTACATTTTCTGTTTGTATATGAGCCTCCAAAAAGTTTTCCTGGGAATTTCACGGTTGATTGCTGCTTCAGTCTTCCTCGGATTTTAACTCTGGCGTCCATGGACACGCAACCCTTTCCTAATTAATTACCTTCAAATTTCCATATTGGTTTGATGCTCCAACAATCTGTAACCATTATATGTTTCCCCCCCTCTTTACACAGAACAAGAGGGACAAAATAAACAAGTCAAAGAGAAAGAGAGATAAATGGAGGGAGAAGCTGGGACCTTTGAGCTCAAATTGAAAACAGAACTGATAAAGGACAGATAAACAGAGAAGGGTGAAGCAGATGAATAATGAGCTGGACAGACCGAGAAAGAGCGACCGAAGAGCTCACTCCATTTCTCTTCAGAGGCCCTGAATGACTCCGACACATGAAAGGACTAACGGCTGCAGGCAAATTATACCGACTCCTGTCTGTCGTCTAGACGGAGAGATAATCACTCTTCCTAATGCCTGAACCTGCACTTTAGCGACACTCGGGCACGACGCTGAGCAAATCTCTCTTCAGTGATGGGAAAGGTCTGTTATAGTGCTGACTGAACAGCAGCTTTGTGCTTTTCCACATAGCAGCTCTGAATGTAAAGTGTGGGAGTGTGGTCCAGTTCTGCACACGACCAATAGGACAGCTATCTTGTACATGGAAAGATAAAGGATGAGGCAAAGAACATCCTCATGATAAACAAGAAACCGCTGAACAGCAAAAGCACAGCAATCTTATTATATTCAGGCATGTTTATGTGATTTTACCCTGAAAAATAGCATGGTATGCATCTGTATTAGTAAAAATGCATTATGTGGTTATTTTCATTCAGAAATGGGAAAAATGGGTCATTCGCAGTGAACACAAGAGGTTTGGATAGATTATGCTCGCACGTGTAGAGATGTTTGCGCCTGTCACAAACATGCTTTTTATTTTTAAAAATAGCACCATTATTTATGCTTATAATGACCAAAAATAAAGCAGTGCTCATTCAATGTTTGAGCAAAAGAAAATATGTTATGCACATTCAATACATTCAGAAGGATTAGAGATTAGGCGACAACTTAAGCTTCAACACCAGTGCTGTGTTTAGGGGAAAAGTGCCAAAGTAGGGAACTGTTTGCCCTTGAGCAAGGCCTTTAAGCCTCCATTGGATACATTTATTTCTCTCGCTTCATTCTGTTACTCTCCCTCCATCTTTCTCTCCCTTTGTGTCTGTCTGCCTCCCTACTGTTTCTCAGTGTCTGTTTCTCTCTCTCACAAATATTGCATTTACAAGGATGATAAGCAAAGAACTCACATGTAGTGTTACAAAGTACAAGGACATATCTGCCTCAGTCTATGAATCATACATAACAGTAGAAGAAGAAGAAGAAAGAAAGAAATAAATAAAAAATAAAGACACCTCTCATACCATCACAACCCCCCTCATCCCCCCTCAGCCTCAGGACCTTAATGCATGTCCAAACAAGAATTTGCATGCCCATATGTTTTGTGTCTCAATAGCCTTTGGATGTTTATATCCTGAATAGGCGGAAAGACCTTAGAAAGGTCCTCTCTGCAGATATATGTGTGTGTGTGTGTGTGTGTGTAGCAGGCTTTTAAAGCAGGGGCTCCCCAAAAAAGGTAACAGGACTTGTAGTATAATCTTAAAAAGATACACTGCATTTTTCAACCCAACTTAAAGGCTTCACCAGTACGGAATTAAATTTGTGCCAAAATTATTGAACGTAACTTTTCAGGAAACGAACAAAAATATACAATGAGAAAGAAGAAAAGCACTCTCAGACTGAAAACAATGAACTCAGTGGCAAAAGTGGAATATGGTCATCAAATAAACAGCATTTTCACTAATGGTTTATAAATCAAGGCACTTTACATTTATAAAAAAAAAAAACCCAAATCATGCATAGACACAAATAATAAAAAATAAGCATAAACTTTTTTGTTCATCCAATACTTTTGGCACAAATTTTATTCCATATATCAGTTCAGTCCTGATGCCGTCATAAATCCAATCACTACAAGAATGGCCCTGAAATACTTTAAAAGTTTCTACTGAAATATTTTTGATACTCTTAGCAACTCTGGTGCTTATTTGTTGGCTGGTGTATTTTCGTTATTCTCATAAATTAATGGTAAAATGCAGCTCAAATGTTACATGGACATTTCTAGTGCAGTTACAATGCCATTTAATAGAAGAAGAAAAAAAA
Source organism: Ictalurus punctatus (assembly GCF_001660625.3). Lineage (NCBI taxonomy): Eukaryota > Metazoa > Chordata > Actinopteri > Siluriformes > Ictaluridae > Ictalurus > Ictalurus punctatus. The sequence goes on along the minus strand of NC_030432.2, from coordinate 18,093,656 downwards.
AATAAATCATTGATCACAAACATAAAGTGATAATGATCAAGTTTATCTGTTAGATCCTGAAAACAAAAAAGTTTAAATGTCATATTAATGAGAACCCCAACAAATGAGTAAGAGAGAGTTTGACTCCAAGTTCTAGAATACGGTGCTGTGGAAAAGTATTTGCCCCCATTCTGATTTCTTCTGTTTTGGTGTATCTTGTGAAATTATTTCAGAAATTAAAACAAAATCCAAGATAAAACAAAGGCAACCTGACTAAACACAAAATACAGTTTTTAAATGATAATGTGATTTATTGAAGCAAAAAAAGTTCTCCAATACCAACTGGGACTGTGTGAAAATGTATTTGCCCCCGTAGTTATTAATTCCCCAAATCTATGAAACTGCATTCATAATGGGGTTCAGCTGGACTAGACGCAACCAGATCTAATTAGTGCAAACCCTGTTCAATCAAATCAACACTTAAATACAACTTTTTCAATGGCATGAAGTTGGTTCAAACGTTTTACCCAGTAACACACTATGCCAAAGTTGAAAGAAATTCCAGAAATGATGAGAAGGTGATTGAAATAGTGAGAGCCATTATCTCCAATGAAAATTCAGCACAGTAGTGAATCTTCCCAGAAGTGTCCGACCTTCCAAAATTCCTCCAAGAGCACAGTAACTACTCATCTGGGAAGTCACAAAAGAGCCAAGGACAACATCAAAGGACCTACAGGTCTGTCTTACATCAATAAAGGTCACTGTTCATGACTCCACTATCAGAAAGACACCAGACAAAAATGGCATCCATGGAAGAGTGGCGAGGTGAAAACCACTGCTCACTCAGAACATTAAGGCTCGTCTGAATTTCCAAAACACACGTTGATGATCCTCAAACCTTTTGGGAGAATGTTCTGTGGATTGATGAGTCGAAAGTGGAACAGTTAGGAAGACAGGGGTCCCGTTACATCTGGTGTAAACCAAACACAGAATTCCAAAAAGGAACATTATACCTACGGTCAAGCATGGTGGTAGCAGTGTGATGGTGTGGGGATGCTCTGCTGCTTCAGGGCCTGGTCAACTTACAATAATTTTAATTGTTATTAATTTTAATTATAATTGAGGGAAACATGAATTCTGCTCTCTACCAGAAAATCCTAAAGGAGAATGTCTGGTCTTCAGTCCGTAAGTTGAAACTCAAGCGCAACTGGATTATGCAGCAAGACAATTATTCAAAGCATAGGAGTTAGTCCACCTCTTAATGACTCAACAAAAGCAAAATTAAAGTTTTGGAATGGCCTAGTCAAAGTCCTAACTTGAACCAATTGAGATGGTGTGGCAGGACCTTAAACGCGTAGCTCACACATGAAAACACTCCAGTATGGCTGAACTAAATCAGTTCTGCAAAGAAGAGTGGGCCAAAATTCCACCACAGCACTGTGAAAGTCTGATCTCCAGTTATCTGAAGAGTTTGGTTGCAGTTATTGCTGCTAAAGGTGGCACAACCAGATTTTAACTTTAGGGGGGAATTCGTTTTTCACATGGGTGATAGGTATTGGATAACTTTTTTTGTTTCAATAAAAAAAAAATTATAAATAAAAACTATTGCATTTAGACTGCCTTTGTTTTATGTTGTGTTTAGAATGAGATGTACACAAAAACAGAAGTAGTCAGGATGCAGGCAAATACTTTTTCACAGCACTGTATAACGTTATGCGATGCTGCATTAGGGGAAACCAACTCGCCTTGGCTAGTTAACGGAGCAAGATGGCACTGATCGAGGATGGCGGCATTAGCACTGAAGTTAAGTCAGTTCCAACTCCAGCCATGTTATTACTTCCCGTCTCAACTATTGCAACGTTCTTTAACTGGCCTCCCAGTTAAAAGACTGGCCTACCAAAACAATCTCCAGATTACAGTACCTCCAGAATTCGGCTGTTAAGACTTCTCATTTACACTAAACAGTCTCTTTAACACCAATCTCCTCCTGTGTTCAAAACAAAACACTCCTTCTCACCTACAAAGCCTTACATGGGTATAGGTCATCTGACTGAACTGTTACTTCCCTATACCCCCAGCCATGTGTCAAACTCATCTGGCTCCAGTTTACTCACAATCCCTAGATTCAGACTTTCCTCCATGGGTGCAGGCCCATCATTTTTTGCTGCAACCAAATTATTGATTTTACTTCCACAGAGCTTTCGAGACATCTGATCCATCTCCTGCCTCCAAACACAACTCAAAACCTCTCTCTTCACTCAGTGCAGTCCTTTTCTACTCCTTTATCGTAACAGTAACTCCAGCCCCTTTCAAATAATACTTCATCACCTCATGCTTCACACTGTTCTGTTAACTGTCCTGTCATTCTTCTGATTATTTACATTTGGTGCATACGTTACTTAAAAATTGTTATATTACCATGTTGATGCAAAGTGACCTTGGGTTTAAGGTGCCATAAAAATCAAACATTATGATGATTAATAATAATAATAATAATAATAATAATAATAATCAGTCCCTCGAAGATTTTGCAAACTGTGCAATATTTGGAGGAGCTTGCAATTTTTCAGAATTACCACAGATTTGCGCCAAGACGCATCATGTTATGTCATCACAACACACATTCAGCCAAAGCCCTCTTCAATTCACGTGCATCTAACATGAGTACAGCTAAGGCCAGGTTCACACCTACTCCTTTTGCAGTAGGTATTTTTTTCAATGCCCAAGTTAACAGGTTAGAGCATTCACACGGATTCCAAAAAAGTTGGGACACTGTGTAAAAT
>NC_030432.2:17905894-18085894 GCF_001660625.3 Ictalurus punctatus | reverse complement strand
ATATATATATATATATATATATATATATATTATAACTAAGAACAGTCTAATTTAATTGCTAAGAAAACATAGCTCGCTAACTACACAATCATACACAAGGGAGAGAAAAAGAAGAAAAATTAAAAAATGTGTTTTATTTTAGTTGTGTTTAGTATTGGTGTACAAAATAAACAGGTGGTTTTTACGGGAAAAACGCCGAAATAATAATAAATAAAAAAAACAAGTTAACTTTAACCGGATTCAGCTAAAATTCAAACAAGCTAAGTCGTTAATCGTTCCGTTCTTATTTGCGCATGCGCTCCACCTGAGTGTGTAGCTGATACATCACGCATGCGCAGTATCCGTGTTCCGCTGTAACGGACAGGTAAACACTGTTAAAAAATAAATAAATAAGTAAATAAATAAAAACATGACCGATAACGGAAATATCAATAATGGTTAGAATTTGAGACACAACAGCCTAAAAAACGACGGAACGAGTCTTAGGCTGAGAAGAATGTATTTGTCTTTTTTGTGCCTGTGAAAAAAATAACATATATGATTTGTTAAAGAATTGTTTTTATTTTAAACGAACCAACACCTTAAATTCAAGCGTCCAAATTCAGGCAAGAATTAAAATCCGCAAGTTTTATTATTTTGATGGTTTCATTTTTATTTGATCAATTCTCATTGTAACTGCTATATCCATCCATTTTCCATCCCACTTATCCTACACGGGGTTGTGGTGGAGCCTGGAGTTTATCCCAGGGAACTTGGGGCACAAGGCTGGGGACACCCTGGACAGGGTGCCAACCCATTGCAGCCCATTCACACACTACAGACAATTTTAAAATGCCAATCAACCTATAACACATGCCTTTGGAAAGGGGGAGGAAACTCCCGAAGCACAGGGAGAACATGAAGGCTGATTACACATGAACAGAAACACTATCTTGCTCTCATACATGTTGTTTATTGAACACATGAACAAAATTTTAAACCCCTTATTAACAAAGAATATGCCACAGTGTATAAAATCCCATGGTAAGCATAATCTGGTAAACTGTCATGAAATCAAAGTGAACCAGCCTGAGCTCATGTTTATTCATCCATTCTTCAGTAACCATGTTATCTTGGTCAGGGTCGCAGTGAATATGGAGGCTATCCTGGGAACACTGGACATGAGGCAGTATACATCCCAGACGGAATTCCAGCACTTTGCAGGGCACCGTGCACACACACATTCACACACACATTCACACCAAGGGCCAATAGAGTAGCAAATCCACCTACCAGCATGTTTTTGGGAGGAAACCAGAGAACCCGGTGAAAACACAGACATGCATAGAAACTCTGCAGAGATAATTGAGGATTGAACTGAGAACCCAACAGTACTAATGATTGTAATAATAATAATTGACTACTTTACTATTGTAATTTTATTGTCAAATGTCAGACTGATGCATGTCTGTAAGACTCAGTATTCAGTTCTGATAAAATATATTTACGTGATTGAACACATAATTACAGTTATAACCACTGGAGGATCTTCAAACATTTTGGCCTCCAAGGACTACTACTAGCAGGGACAAAGCAACAGGTGGCCATTTATTTCTTGTATAAATTTGCCACACAAAGCTGGAATTCCACCAATAGCCACATGCAACATTTGAATTATAGCCTTTTAAATTTCATGCAAATCATTTATGATAAATAAAGAGATAAATGCTGGCTACAGTATGTTCCTTAAAACAAATATATGGCTCCAATTCTCCACTCTCGCAAATTCAGTTCCTCCCTGTGTATAGTTCCTATTCAACACTGTTCAGTGCACAAGTATGAAAGAATTTAGAAACTGAATATCTGAACGTCCACCCCAGCTATTTGTTTTCTGGGTCTCTTTTGCAAGATCACTGCAATCCTAGAGCAACGACACAAGATCCTCCCTGCATTTCACAACTGATATTTCTTTACTAACTTTCATGAATACATGTTATGATTTGAAATTACACAAGTCTTATAAGATAAGATAAGATAAGATAAGATAAGATAAGATAATACTTTATTAATCCCCAGATGGAGAAATGAGGGGTTTTTTTTTTTTTTTTTTTTTTTTTTTAAGATGAATGTTAATAAGGTTATTATAGGTCAAATAACCATCAATATTTAGACAGTTTTCTTTATGATTTATAATTATTTCTAATTATATCATTGTTGTGTACAAATGTGAACAACATATGGAAGATGCATGTAAAACAATATTATTTAGAGCTGAAATGATGTGTAATTTACTTTCATTTGAAAAAAAAAAAGTATTAGCTTTGAGGATGCCATGAATCACTCACTGGGACTGGCAGGCACAGAGACTATGCCTTCTTCATGGAAAATGACAGACACAGAGGCCACACCTACTTCATTGAGAATGACAGACACAGAGGCCACACCTCCTTCATTGAGAATGACAGACACAGAGGCCATGCCTTGCTTCAATGAGATTGATAGACACAGAGGCCATGCCTCCTTCACTGGCATTGACAGGGACAGAGGCCACACCTCCTTCTCACACATAGACCTCTCCTCTTCATTGGGACTGGCAGACAGAGAGAAAATGCCGTGCCTGCTCCATTGAAATTGACAGACATAGAGGCCACACTTTATTCACTGGGACTGATAGACAGAGGCCACACCTCCTTCAGTGGGACTGACGGGCACAGGGGCCATGCCTGCTTCACTGGAACTTTGAAAATTGACACTCATGTACAGACAGACAAGTTACAGTTAGAAAGAAACAGTATGAAATTGGTAACATCATGCTGCATGCCTCAGGCATTCACATTAAATATGTACATTTATACAGCTTCAGCCGTTGTGTTTTTACTTTAAAAAAAAAAAAAAAAAAAACTTCTCAGATCGCAACGCCTTATGGGTGGTTTCTACTCCTGAAGTCTACACTTCAGGCGTCCAAGGGGTTATCTAATGCAGTCGTTCTCAAAGTGGTATATGGGGACCCCCAGGGGCCCATTAAGCATAGCCGTGTAGTGATTTATTTTTACTCAGAGACAGTGGTGGATACCACGACCTACCAATATTAAAGTTAATATATTTATTATTGAATTATTGAAGGTATTAGCCCAATTGTCTCATCACTTGATTTGAACTGGTAAACATCAATAACCAAAAATAAATGCGTAATTGTAGGCCTATAAATGTTGCCAGTTATGTCAATCTTAGACCTAATGTGTTCTGCCAGTGAAAAGGAATCAAATTGATTTATTCAGCAATAAAAACTCTATAGACAATTACATAAATAGACAAATAGACAACATACTGTTATACACATTTAAGTAGACCAGAAAAATACACAAAATATTGTTGTGCACATTTATAGAATGTTCATGAAATAACTCTGTACTGAGGCGGTCAGGGGGAGTTTATTTTACAGTTAAAGGGGTCCCTGACTGCAAACAGTTTGAGAACCCCTGATCTAATGAGCATCCCTGGAGCTTAAGTGCTGGAAAGTCTCTGAAGATTTCACCCGCAATTGTTCAAAAAGAAATCAGTTAGTTCGTTTTAAAAATCAGTATTACAGCAGAGCTTCTGTGATTTAAGCTGTTGACAATTCAGTCAGTTTCATCCATCCATCCATCCATCCAACTTGTATTTGCACAAGAGACTGTCATTATGCATATATTCAGTATGTATGGGTGCTGATAATGGTAATAAATCACATAAAGCGGTGTATGTCCTGGAAAAGCCTTAATGAGTAGTACTGAACAGAACAAGCTCACACTGCTGATTCGCTCAAGACAGGCTCAAAGTGTAATCTGAAACAGTCTTTGAAATAATGCTCAACACAATGCAGCGCTTTATCAGTGTACATATGTGAAGCTGTCAATATACAGCATATAAATGTGTAGAAATGGTTTGAGGTCTGCAGTGCAGTTAATCATTCTGAAATGAATAAACCTTAGAAAGAAGCCTAAGCTTATGCACAGGTGAATATGACTGTAAGTGATTTTAAATGATACAAACAAATGATGTAAATACTGAGCAGTACAGATCCAAAACTGAAGATACTGTACCAGAAAAACATAGACAACAAGGCAGATAGGACAAAAAGACCAGCAAATATCATTCTAATTCATCTCTGGTGACCAAGAAGTGAACCTGCTGATGGACATGAGCTGAAGTTCCTCCACATTGGCTGCAGGTAGATGGCGCTCATAGACCAAACATGGAACAGCACTTGCTGCTGTGTCTACCTAATGCCAGGATGGTTTAATAGCACCATAGATGGCGCACATGGTTTAAACCAGTCTGTCTGTCCTGTCTATAATTGTCAGTTATGGAACAGAGAATGAGGTATTAAACCAATGGCAGGCAGCTTTAAAAGGTCATGTGGTCTTGTAAAAACAAAGGGAATACACTAGGATTATTAAGACTTTGGGTGTATCATATAGATTCTGCAGATAGATTAAATTAATGTGTTTAAACTCTTAAAAATAGTGCATTAGATAATAATAATAATAATAATAATAATAATAATTGCTATTTTGTTATTATTATTATTATTATTATTATTATTATTATTATTATTATTAGATTAGTACTATTTGCTTGAAACGTTGGACTGTACATCTCTGACAATGTTTTAGATAGAAATTGACCACTATTCTTATTTATAATAGCAAGTGAGAGCTGTACATTTATCTATTTCCTAGAAATAGTGTGGAACTTATTATACACATACTGTATAATATACACATATGATCTATCAGGGTAGAATACTGATATTAAATGATATCAGAATGAATATTTACAATGCAGAAGGCTATTACAAAATATGCACAAAATGTATACATGCAGTCTTGCTAATATCCATAGAGATTTGTTTGTGTTACACAGTCTATGATATCTCCCAAATCTGCCTATAAAGTGAAAAAATATATAGTCAAGAAGTGTTCATGTGCAGCATTGCTGCACTGTAATACAACCCTGTTATGTTATGTTAATGCTATACGTTGTTATATATTATATTATGATCATTTTCATCATGTTATGTTATATTACAATCTTTTTAAACATCTAGCCAGGAACAACAAATAAAAATGAGCCTCTTAGAGATAACTGTCTCATTTATTGGTGATTAAAGGGCACTTCTGACAAATATGCTGGTAAATTACAGTTAAACAAAAGACACCCTTGGCTCAGCTGATCAGCTCATAACAATCCCATTAAGAGGTTAAATGTGTGTTAGAGCAGGAAAAACTAAAATGTGCAGTGCAGTGGGAGCAAAAATGTGCTCTAGTCTGTAATCCTCTGACTCCTCCCCATCTGCAGTGATGGAGTCAAATCCTTCCCACTTTCCTTCTTCCAAGCCGGCTGACCTTTCAGGGATCCATTCATCAGAGAATATCCAAAGCTACAGCACAACCTGCACAGCCTGCACAGACTGCACAACAGCAGTATTTTTTCTTCTTCTAATTAAACAGGTTGTGTATTACGTCACAGAAGCTCTTCACACTTTGGAGGGATTAGTAGACTATTCAGTTAATTTATTCTTTAATTTATATATTTTATACAAAGCTTTTTGGACTGTGAATTAAGAAGAGATCACATTAGGACCCTTTACCGGTTATTTGTGCATTTTTGGATAGCCGGCATGATGATGCTTTCATTAAGGCTGTTACTTTTGGCTTGGAGTGGTACACTTTGCTTCGTACCGTTGGCGTGGACTGGTGTGATGGAAAGCTTGTCCCAACAAAACCAAGTTTTTTCAGAAGAATTTGAAGATGCACAGTTGGAGGAAGAAGTAGACAATCAGGAGAACGTTTTAACCCAGGTAAAGCTGCTGAAGGCCAGGTGATAGAGATTACTGTGGCAGCAGTGTATCAAATAAGGTAAAGGTTTAAAAGTTTGGAAAGATTTCTCCAAGGTATTGAGGTATGCACAAGCAAAGCTAAAAAAAATCTGGATTTTCAAACAAACAAACAAACAAACAACAAAAAAAACAGTTTGGGTGTACACCATTTTGTTTCCTTTGAGTGCAGAAATTGCTGTCTTTAAATGAGAAAATTGCCTATTGTCTGGTCTGCCTTACCCATGGAGACACTTTGCATACTTTGGTGTTTTATGGCACAAACCAGAGGTCAAGCTCTTTATGATGTTAAAGTAGATCTGTTAGAAAAATGCACCACACCACAAAATATTGTACTACAAAGTCCTGCAAAAGCAAATTCAGTTAATGCCTGCAAAATACTGGATATGTTTACTCAATCTGCAACAGTTTGATCAAACTATATTGCTTTATTGCTTTTTCAACAGTAATAATTTCATGCTCTATCACTGCTCAAGCAATGTGTCATTAAACTGATCTGTTAGGGCAGGAAACACAGCAGTTCCAGTTTTCTCCTTTAATCTATGTACTGTTAAGGCACTACTTTAAGAAACTAGTCAAAGAAATGTGTGTGTCTTCCACAAAGTTTCCATGTTTCTCTGTCCAAATCCACCACATTTTGGTTGAGGTGCTACAAAAATAAAAACTACCATGGATGCATAAAATGACAGATTCATGCATATCATTTCAACTTTCAGTACATTACTCAGTGTGAAGGCAACATAAAGAGAATATTAAGGTTCACACCAGTTCACAGTGACTCATATCTATTCTGGACTTCTTAATCTAACACTGTTGGCTTAACCCTTCAGCTCCTAGGTGACTATGACAAAGTGAAGACTCTCTCAGAGGGCCCGGATTGCCGCTGTAAATGTGTGGTCAGGCCTTTGAGCAGGAGCGCCTGCAGGCGTATTGAAGAAGGGACTGGAAAGCTTGAGGATTTCTACACAGTGGAGACAGTGACCTCAGGACCCAATTGTAAGAAGTGTGCATGCATCGCCCCTCCATCTGCCCTCAATCCCTGCGAAGGAGACTTCAGGTTTAAGAAGCTCCAAGAGGCTGGGAAAGATGATGTCAAGGTAAATAGGAGGAACAAAATGTATTTTTGACCTTCTCAAGTTTTCAGGGCTGCTTGTGTGGTCTTTTTTGCATTGCACTCATTGCAGCTGCTTCTTTGAAAATTAAATATACACGTTCCACTCAAAACAAATGGCGCTAAGGCATTCAGGCTATAGTTTTGCACTGGATAGTGTAACGGATAAGTAATGAAAGACGTTTTCATAAATACACGCCCATATTCTTATTTTAAAAGAAAGAGTTTAGTGGAATAGCAGAGATCATCTGTATTTATAACGAGGATCAAAGAGAAGCTGTGTTATTACTTTATCTGTAAAACCTGGTACAAGTGCACCTTCAAAATGTGGAGGGCGGAGCCTGGGATTGGAATATATGAATCTGTACTAAGGAATATACAGTAGTGATTCCAGTCACCATGTCATAGTGTTCAGCTATACAGCTATACAAGTTTTGTTAGTGTTTAAAGATAAACATGTAAGTCACACTGTGTTCTAAACCGTGATCACACATAAGTACTGTTTTTGAGTGAGACTGACTCCCATTACTACTAAAGGAAGCAAACTTCAGACACCAAACATACATATCTTGTCTGATCTGATACATTTGGGTTTACGGGGAAATTGTGCAAACTGATTTTCTCTTAAACCATTACTTTAAAGCCAGCTGGTTGTTTCTACATCATGGGGTTTCTTTTGACCAGAGAATGTTCCTTTAACAGCTTTCCACCATCATGGACTTGCTCGAGGGGGCTTTGTATGGGATGGATCTGCTAAAATTGCACTCAGTCACCACTAAACTCCTGGCACGTGTGGAAAACATAGAAAAGGTAAATGTTCTCCAATCTTCTCCATTGTGAGATCTTTTACCAGAGATTAGTAACACTTTATTTTAATTGACTGATTAGTTGGAGTAGCTTGCATGAAAATAAGGGTAGGACAGAAATATAGAAATAAAAATAGCAGGTGAAATAACTCAAATAGACTTTCAAATATACTGTACAGGTGTACTGAGTACAATGAACAGTATGCATAAGGCTATAAGTGCAGATTTACAGATAAACTAGACTATAAATATATGTGCAAAATATACACATCCAACTGAATGGATGGTTGAACAGAATCAGTTTAGAACAACGTAAACGGAATAATATACGTAGCTAAAAATGAAATTTGCACACATATGTCAAAAATATTGAATATATTAGACATATTAGGTGTCTGATGGTTTTTACATACAGTACATGGCTTCACAGTTGCTAAATGAGCAATAAAACATGACTGTCTGAGCTGCTGTTACAGAAAATTTAAACCAAACCAAATCTGAATTCAACAGTCCTGTGGTATAACAAGAGATTGTGAGTTACTGAACATACTGTACATCTTGGTTGAATGACTACATTTGGAGTAAGATAGAACAATGTGTGGAACAGACTGCAACCCATTTTAGGTTTTGAAGAAGAATGCATGTTAAGAATTACCCCTCGACTCCTCTCTATTGGCATCAGATAAAGGGCATTCGAGTTCAATATGTTTTCACCCTGGACCACTGCTGAGCAAATCTTTTCCTTCCAGTCATTTTCCAGAAATGTGACAAAGGAGCAAGGGAGCGTGAAAGGAGAGAAAGAGCAAGGGAAGGACTCACGTGACCACCATCACCTGGAGAAGAAAAGACGTTTGAGCGAGCTGGAGCCCTCACTGCAGAATAAAGTCGCTGCAGCTTTCTCACACACAGAGGTGAGAGAGATTATGCTGAGATACACCAAAGCCAACACACACACACACACACACACACACACACACACACATACACGCACAAGACCACATATACAGTATGCAGTTCCCACACTGAAATGTGTTAGAAAACAAATTCTAAACACTACCATACACCAAAAACTTTAATTACATGTTAAAGTGGGTGGGGTTGTGGGGGGGTATGGTGGCTTAGTGGCTAATATGTTTGCCTTGGGGGTTTCCTCTGGGTACTCTGGTTTCCTCCCCCAGTCCAAAGCCATACATTGTAGGCATTTGATTGACATCTTTAAATTGTCCGTCGTGTGTGAGCGTGTGTGTGATTGAGCTCTGCAATGGTTTGGCACCCCATCCAGGGTGTTTCCCACACTGAGTCCCCTGGGATAGGCTCCAGGCTCCCTGCGACCCTCTGTAGAATAAGAGGTACAGAAAATGGATGGATGGATGGATGTTAAAGTAGTTTACATACCACATGACATTTGCGCAGCTATAGATCTGTCCTCGCAGTTCAACTTAGCAGCTCATATCTACAAAAGAAAATTCTGAAACCAAAACAGAGGTTATGTTTGGCTCACATCCTGCAGATGGGTTGATTCAGGATTGAATCTCTTTCACACTGCAATAAACTGTGCCGTAGTTCGATTGAAACCGTTCAGATCTCATCACACAGATGGTTTTGGTCCATACTCAAGTGAAACTGCTGTGTTCTCATCTGTACAAACACCCAATGAGAGCATTACTGGCCCTGTTCTCTGGGTGGGAATAACAGGTCTCACATGATAGATTGCGGCTTGCCAAATGTAGCATGTTAGTTTATTTACATATCATGGGCAGTTGGCAGTCTTCTCCAAGCATTTTCAGTTAGTCAGTTCAGGAACAGCATTTCAAAAAGATGTGGTTTCCCAGATGGAGGAAGTCTGTATTAGCATTAAGATTGTCCAGATTGTTAGCTTAGTACAGTAACTAGCTATCGAGTAGAGATCGGCTATGACAAAAGTGTGAGAAACAACAATAAAAAAGTACTTCTCATACAATCACATTCAATTATTCAGTACTTGTGAAGTGAGGCAGAATCCAATCCAAGCACAGAGCTGAGCAGTTAAGGATAAAGTACCTTCCTCAAGGGACTACAGAGGTTCTGTGTCAGTCTTGTAAGTTATAGTATGCGCATAAACATACAGAACGCACCTGTATCCACTTTCATGCACTGTGGTAGCTCCCAGACACTATCACACCAGGGACAGATGTCCGATAGTGAAGTGGGAGACCCCAACTTCAGCCAGGCTATTCTGGCATGTTTTCTCAACAAGCACAGCCAAGAACCACATTACCTTCACAGAAAGAGGCAATTTGACTCACATGGCAGATTACCAACCACAGACAGTTTCCTGCAGGCCATTGGTGGACACTAACTGCTTCACACAAGACTCTAATACCTTTAAGGACAGGATTTCATGAACCTTTTTTGTTAGTCCAGTATTCAGTAACCTAGCAATAAACATTAAACATAACTAGCTGCTAAATTTTCTTAAAAAGAAAAACAACAAATTGTACAAAATTGTGCTTTTCCTTGTTGCTGTGGTGATAGTCACATCTCTTGTACCTTTCATTTGGTAATGTGAATATAGTGTATATTTAAAATAATATTTAAAATAAGGAACATAAGGAAAGCTGCAGGTCCAGACAGACTACAAGGGCGTATTCACTGGAACATGTTCCTGGTTCAGTCTATTGTCTATTAACATGCAATCCACCATTGTTCTTGTACTATACATAACAACTCCAGTGTGCCTGAATAGCAACCGCATATATATATATATATATATATATATATATATATATATATATATATATATATATATATATATATATATATATATATATATATATATATATGTGTGTTTATATGTATATATATATATGTATGTATGTATGTATGTATATATACAAATGATGAGCAGGTGACCCTGTGACCAGGTAAGTTTAGTACCTTTTTGTCTGACACTGTATATTTGTTAATTAAATTAGGTATATTAAATAAGATTGCTATTTGCTATAAACTCACTGAATAAGGTAAAGGATCTCACAGTTCCCAGCATGCCCTGTGTGAAATGCTGAACCCATAACACACACGTTGCAACCTCCATCCACTAACCACTACAGTCTAAAAATCCCAGGAGTTTTCTGACCACACACACACACACACACACACACACGGTATAACACATTTTGACTTTAAAGCACTGTTAGTGTTAAAATTAAGTTAAAACCACCACCACCAAACACAGAGCATACCTAAGCCAAAGTCTGAACACACAGTGTAACATGTAATTACACACACATACTGGAAGGATACAGTTGTTAGCAGGGCTAACCAAGCGTCACACTAAGTTCCAACTCTGTGGAAAACTTTACTCAACTTTCCTGTGTCAGCTTGGTGGACTTTAATACAGTATTATTACTGTAGATCAAATCCAGCTTCCCCAAAGCCTGTCTCAAGCATTAATCTATGCCTAATTCCTCCGTATTTCACAATGTAGCTTATTATTAAAGGATTCATTTTATTTCATCGAAAAAAAATAAATGCACAGTTTTCCCCCTCACCCCAAAAGCAGTCAATCAGCCAAGATGTGTGGTCTCTGAAATCTGCTCCCTCAGATGTGTTCTGGAGTTATGAGGAGCATGCCAGCCCACATTAGCCACACAGCTCCAGTGCAAAACTAAAGAAGGGCAATGCATAAAATCACTTTTGGTAATGTATGTAAACTAGAGGTGTAGCTGAATACAAATGCATTAATCGGAATGTTCAGATAATGTGTTCTAAACAGATAAAATATGGATATGAACACAGGGCACACTATTCCTTTTTACTATGATGTAGGCATGAGTGAGCAGAGAAATATGAAGCTCACGGGACAAATATACACCACATGCATTTACAGTGTCCATAAATTCATCCTCAGTAATTGTTTGGTCAGTGTTTAAATTTGGCTACTAGTTTATTTATATTCGGGGAATAACCAATGACATTTCGGAACCAATTAAATTCTTCATAAAAAAAAACAAAAAACATTTCTACTTCTGTGCACAACCCCCACACCACTACCTCCACCCCCATACAGCAACTAACTAATGTGTTTTCCAGTGGTCCTGGGGCATAGTGGTAGGGTTCATATGAAAAAAGAAAAGAAAACTGTTCCTGGTTAGACCACACCCATTTTGAGTTTAAATCCAGATATTTGGAGCATTAAACAGATACAGATAATGGTGCGGTGTTATCCCCCTACAATTCATCCAACATGATTTGTTTGCAGAAGAAGTATGAGGAGAGGTTTGTAGGGAGCCAGGACTCCAGCAGGCAACTGAAGAGGAGTCATGTTGAAGACTCTGAGGCGCAGAAATCAGTGAAGAGCAAAATGGGACCAAATGGGATGAACATCCGGAGCATGACCTTCTATAAGGCTGATACTGAAGAGGACGATGATGGAGAACAGATCAGTGAGTTTGCTCAACATGGCTTGTGGTTAATACTGACTTGCTGACTTGCCCCTGGGGCTTTTCCTGGTGGGGGTCAGGTGGCAGCAGGCTGATAAGGCCAGCCAAGTCTTCTCTATCCCCAGTCATAGATTTCAGCTCTTCCTGGGGACCGACTGTAAGATACAATCTCTCTAGTAAGTGATAGGCCTGCCCTGGGGCATCTGTCCAGTGGGGCATGCCTGATATATATCTAGTTGGAGGTGACCAGGGGGCATTTTGTAAGGTGCCCGAACAAACTCAACCTCTTCATTCGGCCCAGTAACCCTGCAGAGGAAGCTCATTTCTGCCACCTGTGCTCGAGACCTTGTTCTTTCAGTCACTATCCACAGCTTATGTGTTCTTATGTAATTGAATCCAAATTTCTAGCGCTGGATTAATGAGCTACGGCAAAAAGTAATTTGCCTCAAGCAAAAGCAATTCTGTTCAACGCTCTGTTTTTAACCATGTTCTTCTTTATTACTGCTCTAAAAATTGGATTTACATTATTAAGCAGCGTTCCCCATATTACAATGTAATTACTTATTTGAGCAGGTAAATTACTCAAATAACAATCTGAACATATTATTGCTTCTTTGAAAAGCAGACTACCGTTTTAAAAATCTTGCATGTTTAATGTCTATATTGATATAGCATAACATTATGGTATAACTAATTTCTTATGATGCTATACATTGAAAGGTTATTTATAAATATGCAAAATCTGGTATGTTGACCATTTTGGGTTTCATCCTGGCTTTCATTTCCTCTCTATTTCTCTCCATTTCAAACACTTGATGATTGAAAACCTTCATAGACATTTTTATTAAGCTCTTCTAATCATCCACAGCAGGACCAGATGATGTGCTGAGTGGTGACGGTTCAGTGGATTTAATAATAGAAGACCAGATCCCCAAACAACAGGACACTCAATCCTCAGACCCTCACACTACAGCCACCGTGGCACCAACACTGAACAGAGAAACCACCACAAACGTGCTAACCATCACAAAGCAGCCTAAACAGGAGTCTTGGGAAACTGAGAGGATGATTACAACCAGCACAGCAACACCACTGTCCTTAACAACCTTCTCCACTACCACCACCACCACCACCACCACACAGCTGGCGACCACCAACAGATCAACATCCATCTCTGCTCCTCCTAAAGCTCCAAAACCACAGCACAACTCCACATCTGCAGCAAGAAAACACACAGTGAAATCTCGACTCAGCTGGGACGAAGAATCTGTAGTCAATACAGACTCACCAAAGAATTCTGGTAAGTTCAAGTTGTTTTAGATCACGGTGTATATTTGTACATGCTCATGTGTTGATGAATTTTTATATCATGATCATTTATAGCATGTAGTTAGATTTCATAGAACAACTCACTATTCAATTCAATAAGATTTCAACACAAACAATAAACATGTTAGTTACCCAGAAAGGAATCGGTTGAGGAAAACTCAACTGTACATCGCTTCTGAGTTTTCAATCAGCCAAGACATGTTTAGTGTCGGACATTTGCTTCTCTAGTTTTGCACTTGAGAGGCCAAAAATAATGGAGAATTATCTGATCCAATAAATACACGGCCACATTTTTATATACTGGTACGTTGTTGTGTTTTGTGATAGTTGTTCACAAGTCCCATGTTTGTCCTGATTAGTTAAACTGCCTACTCTTCTTTTAAAAAAATCCTCCAGATCCTGCAGATTCTTTGCTTTTCTATCATCTTGTGCATATTTGCCCCCTTTCCATCAGCGGCTATATGATTTTGAGATCCATCTTTTCATACAGTCGATAACTGAGGGACTCGTACACAACTATTACAAAAGGTGCAAACATTCATTGTTGCTCAAGAAGGCAACACGATACATTATGAGCCAGGGGGTGCACACTTTTGAACAGGATTATCAGTGTAAATTGTTATTCTTTTGTTTAAAGATCTTAATTTTTTTTCATTTAGTACTGTTCAGAAGCTACATAAGATATTAACATGTTTCCCAGAAGACAAAATAATAACAACCTTCATTGCTCATTAATGCATACCACAAATTATGCACATGTACAAAATATCAATGCATCACTATTTCCTTTAAATGACATTGTTATGCTAGGTGAATTCATTTTTAAATAATTTTGCATTCAAACCTTTGGGAGGCGGAGCCTAGGAAGTAAAATACTACCAAATTGCTTGAAGGAAAAAATGATTCTGTTTGTCCAAAATGACTGCTTTATTAGAGTATAGCTACAAGATTACAGTAAGTTATAGTGTCCTACACCACAACATTTTGAGAGAGACAGAATATCAATACTGCTTCAACACTTCAACACAAGCAATTTATCACTGCATTAAAAAAGTAAGGAGGCAACTGTTGGATAGTAGTGAACAGAATTATATTTCTTCAAGGAAGAAATATATGCTGCTTTAATTTTGTGCAAAATCGAAGAATGCTGGCACTGTAATGCCTACTGAATGGAACAGTTTTTTTTTATCTCGGGAGCACAAAAGTGTCACAAAAAATGCTGTGATTTTCCTGCCAATATTATTTTTTCATAATTATAATTTCTTTATCATTTGTAGGTGTATGCAAGGACACATTAGCAACTATTGCTGACCCGGTGGCTCACAATACTTATGGCCGCAATGAAGGCGCCTGGATGAAGGATCCAAAAGGCAATGGCAATGTCATTTATGTCACAAGCTACTACTATGGCAGCAATCTACTGGAATTCCGTGATATGGATACATTCAAGCAAGGTGATTATTATGGGAGCAGAAATACTGTACTTATTCCCCTAAGACTAATTCTAATAAGATAATAGATTGTATTTAGACTAAATGCGATTGATTTAAGTGTTGGTCATCATACAGAAGACCATACATAGAACATTTAAGGCCAAACGTCTACTCTATTAGTGATACACCAGCATTTTGTTATGTGTCTGATTTTGTCAATTTGCTTTTCTTTTTGTATTGTATTTTCTGGATGTTAAATGAGCGGTTTTTACTACATGGGTGGCAAACTACCATAAAATTAAAATATTTGAATCCCAGTACCTGTTAGAAACCAAAAAGCAACATGGTATCATAGTAAAAGCACTGATAATGGTTTTGTAAAGCTGTTCTCGTTTCATACTGGTCAAACTCTGGGCATTGTGGGTATTAATATTAGTGTTTTTAATTTTCTGTCCACTCAGGGCACATCAGCCACTCCTACAAACTCCCCTACAACTGGATCGGCACGGGTCATGTGGTATACAACGGCGCCTTCTATTATAACCGGGCGTTTTCCCATGACATCATCAAATATGACCTGCGTCTGCGTTACGTGGCGGCTTGGACCACGCTGCATGATGCCATGTTTGAGCACGAGGATGAGGAGGCACCCTGGAGCTTTAGGGGACACTCTGACGTTGACTTTGCTGTGGATGAGAGTGGCCTGTGGCTGGTTTATCCAGCTCTAGATGAAGAAGGCTTCCACCAGGAAGTGATTATTCTGAGCAAGCTCAATCCTTCAGATCTGCAGAAGGAGACCACATGGAGGACGGGCCTGAGGAGAAACAGCTACGGGAACAGCTTTGTCATCTGTGGTGTCCTGTATGCTGTGGACAGCTATGAGCGCATAAACGCCACCATTAGCTATGCTTTTGATACGCACACACACACTCAGATGGTGCCACGCCTGCCCTTCGTGAACAACTACACTTATACCACACAAATTGACTATAACCCAAAGGACCGCACACTCTACGCCTGGGACAACGGCCATCAAGTGACCTATGAAGTCATATTTGCCTATTAATTACTGTATGAGATGATATCTAGATCATAACTAGATAACTGTTCTGCACTTTCTGTAAAATAATTACAAGACTCAGTGGATTGTAGATCAGTCTACATGGTCAGTATATATTTTTTATAACATGACACTATTTTATTGTTATTTGTTGTTCTGTTGTGTAAAATGCATGTTTCTCTAATGTGCTTATCATTATGTGACAAAAATGTTCACTAAGTTAAGGCCTCAGCATACTTCATGTGGTGACATCGTTCAACTGGCTTTCACAAAAAATACGATGCAATTGAAGCGCAAATCATAAAAAGGCTTCGCTTGCCAACCATGACTGTGATTCGTCTTTGCAAATAAGGTGTACCCAAGATTCATTCTAAGAAGGATGACTTTGAAAAGTGTCAATCTTCTTCTTGTAGTCATGGAGATTGAAACAGCGCCAACTGCTGTACTGGAGACACAGTCAATACAAAACCACAGAGAGTATGTGAGCTAGTAAACTTGTAAACTGACAAAGTTATTGTTATGGCTTGTTAAAAACATGTATGTATTTTGTAAATAATGTAGTTTATTTAAAAATAAATTCCATGCCTGTACTTGTGTAGAGTGATGAATGAAGTCATAATAAATAAAAAAAATAGACTCTGTTTTCAGTAAAAACATTTTATATACTTTTGAATACTTTTATTTTGAAATACTTTTATATACAAGTTGACACTTTAGGCATCGGGGCCATCCTGAATATTATTGTCAGAAGGTAGGAGGCTGAGACGGATGCAATTGCAGTTGAGACTGAATTTTGATAAATAATCAGGCAAACAAATCTAAATCACTAAGCAAGAGCAGGGTCAAAAAGACAAACAGGATCAGGCGAAGTGCAAACAGGATATCCAAGGCTAGGCAAAAGATAAGGGTCAAAAGGCTTGCAAAAATTCAAAACCAGAATAGCGAACGCAGTAATATACAGACTTGGTACCGTATCAGATGAATGCACAAACTGAGCATACACTTTGTGTTGATAGAGAGTGAGAGTCCAATATATAGCGCTGGTAATGATTAGTGACAGGTGTGCATGGTTAGAAATCAGGTGACTGCGAGCATTCTAAAGTGAGTGTGTCTTAGGATATGTATCCCTATTACTAAAACTATTCAAACTTGACCTAAGGGTGCACTATTCCAACTACAAGACTGCTTTGCAAGGACTGAATGGGACTTATTCAAGCATCAGGACTTGACAGAATATACACAAATTGTTCTGTTTTATACTGCCAGCTGTATTGACATCGTCAATGAGGAGAAGCGCATCCAGGTCTATCCAAACCAAAAACCCTGGATGATGTCAGAATTATATACTCTCCTCTGTGCTCATGATATGACCTTCAAATCAGGTGACAGGGCTCTTTACAGCACAGCGAGAGCAAACCTAAAAAGAGGCATCAAAGATGCTAAGCTGATCTACAAGAGGAAGATAGAGGACCACTTTATTAGCAACAACACAAGGCGGGTGTGGCAGGGAGTACATCATATTACAAACTTCAAGGGCAGTGCCACCACTGGCTGTAACTCTAGCGCATCACTGGCAGAGGAGCTAAACTGTTTCTTTGCAAGTTTTGAAACAAAGTCTTCTCTCCAACATACATCTCCTCCTGATACATGCACCCAGACATTGACTGTACAGGAACATGAGGTGAGGTACGTGTTCAAGTTAGTGAATCCGATGAAGGCTGCAGGATGGACTCCCTGATGGAGTGCTTCTAAAGGTACTTAGGGCTTGTGCCTATGAACTTGCTGCTGTCTTTACAAACATTTTCAATCTGTCCCTGTCACAAGCATTGTCCCACCCTGCCTTAAATCAGCCATTATCATCCCAATCCCAAAGAAGCCTGCTGTAGACCGTTTCAATGACTACAGACCCATTGCTCTTACTTCTATTGTCACAAAGCGTTTAGAGAGATTATTATTGAGGCATATTAAAGCCAGTCTCCCTCCCACCTTTAACCCCCATCAGTTTGCTTATATGGCTAACAGGTCTACAGTGGATGCCATTGCTATAGCCCTCCACAAGGCTCTGGAGTACCTGGAACACAGAGGGACATATGTCCGGATACTCTTCATTGATTATACTTCTGCTTTCAATATCATCATACCGGACTCCTCCACATGGCCCTCTCCACTCACCTCTGCACCTGGATTATGGATTTTCTCACTAATCGCCTTCAGTCAGTCAGGCTCGGTCTCCACCCTCACTCTCAGGACTGGTTCCACACAGGGATGTGTGCTAAGTCCACTACTCTATCTCCATAAATTTGTTTTAAAATGTTTATTTTTTTATACATTTTTCATGAATGACCATTCACACGAGAATCACACAGACAGACAAAACATTTGAAGCGTAAATTTCATTAGATTCACTGAGGACGTGAAGTTTATATTTTTGTTTTTCCCCTAGTTCTAATATTGATTTCACTACGTCCACTTTCAATTAAACAAGATCTTGCCACAATACCCATACTTAAGCACCTTCTTCACCCTTGCAGTTAGTGGACATATTAAAGCATTTAAAGTAAGAGGATAAATGTAAAAGCCATTATTTGTCAGACAGTGATTTTTCAAGACCACAGACACCAGAGATGATCCCCGGTCTCAAAAACACATCTGAGAAACTCATTACCAAACTTTACAGCCAGGTTGGCTTGGTTAATTTTCCTTCACAAATCTCGAGAGAATCTACTGTAAAATACTCCATGGCTTACATATGGCATGTTAAGTAGCAGCATCTCTCAATATTGAAATGAAATAAGAATAAGAACTATATCTCTTTATGTAAGCATATTATATAGCTTTATAACAAAGCACAACAACATGACACAAAGGCAATATGTCAGTGTGTTAGGGTCAATAACCTCAGAAGTGTAACCCTGTAGGACAGAGAAGACTCTACAAACTACCATAGAGAGTAAAGAAAGATAGACCAATATTACATAACCAGTCATTATATTTTGGCTGAAGATTTCTAGTTTTATTAACCATTATGCAGACGTCTATATATTGAATACTTATGGCCATACATTAGACTTCAACAGACACAGAAATGTCGACTTTCACTTAAGTAATTTTCTACTCCTTTAAAAAAATTTATATTATTTGTAAAGGTATTTCTTATTACAGCAAAACTTCACTGAGCTGGGAATTTCTTAGTTAATATGTCAGTTAATAATAACCTTGGAACCTTTCTCACTAAAATGAGAAGACAAGAATGATGTCCTGAGTCAAACAATACATTTCAACTTCAAGTGAAGTTGACAGCTGTTTGGATGTCAACAAGTACATTTCATTGCACTGTATATGAAGGTTAGAATGACAGTGAAATCCACTTCAATTGATTTGAGCTTGAGTGTACTGTCAGAATCAAAAGTGTTTCAAAAGTGTTTCATGATCTCCTTCACCTCTTCATCCTTTGGGACTCATTGTCAAAGCCAAGGTTCTGTCAGTTATCAAAGGCATGGTTTACATTTCCATCACTTCATTTTGACCAGAAACCTCTGCTTCCTTCTCTGTATTGATGCAGAAAGCCTCTGGGATCTACTGTTGAGACTAGACCTTGCCAGACCAACCTTCAGGAACTGACCAACAGGATCATACTGTAGGTCAGTGTCTACAATGGATATGAAAGGTCTATACACCCCTGTTAAAATAGCAGGTTTTTGTGATGTGAAAAAGGAAACCAAGATAAATCATGTCAAAACTTTTTCCACCCTCAATATGAAATTACATCGTGCAAAAATGTGAAATACAATCAGAAACATTTTAGGAAAAATAAATAAAAACCCACACCCTTTTATAAGTGGGGGATGTGGCTGTGTCCAGAATGAACAACATACAATTTCATGTTGAAAAGTAATTATCATACAGCTGTCATCAATTAAATTATTCTGATTAACCCCAAATAAAGACAAGCTGTTTCTGTCTTTAATTTATTTATTCATTTTCATATGGTTCATTTACATGTAATTCATTTACATGTGATTCATTTATGTATGATTCATTTACATGTGATTCATTTTCATGAGATTCATATTCATGAGATTCATGTTCAAGTGATAAGACAAGCTGTTTCTGTAGGATTTTCTTCATATCGTTTTGGTTTCAACTGACTGCTGAAGCCATGATCTGCAAAGAGCTTACAAAGCATGCAGGCTATCTCACTTGTTGAAAAGTATCGATCAGGAGAGGGGAATACAAGAATTTCTAAATTCTCCAGGAAGGTTGCCAAGAGACCAACGGCTACATTAAAGGAGCTACAGGAACATCTGACAAGTACTGATTACTCTCTGCATGTGACAACAATCTCTCACATTCTTCACATGTCTGGGCTATGGGGTAGGGTGGCTAGACAGAAGCCCTTTCTCACAAAAAAACATCCAACTAAATCATTCTAAACCATGTGGCAAAATGTGTTATGGTCTAGGTACAACAATTCCATAATTCCAAAAGGCATATCGCCAAAAGAACACCATGGTTAAGCACCGGTGGTGGCAGCATCATTCTTTAGGGCTGCTTTTCTCCAGCCAGGATGGGTATCTGCTACTAAGCTGAAGATTAAATGGAATTTCATCCTTCAGCAGGACAATGACCCAAAGCATACATCCAAATCAACATAGGAATGGCTTAACCAAAAGAAGATCCATGTTTTTGAATAACCTGGCCAGAGCCCAGACCTGAATCCAACTAATGATCTGTGGGGTGACCTGAAGCCGGCTGTGCACAGGAGAAGCTTCAAAGATGATTCAAATGATCTAGAATGTTTTTGCTAGAAAAAGTGGGAAAATATCGCCAAGTGATGATATGCCATGCAGATAGACTCTTACCCAAAAAGACTGAGTGGTGTAATAAAATCAAAAGCTGCTTCAAAGAAGTAGTAGTTTAGGGGTGTGCACACTTATACAAGTAGGTTATTGTAACTTTTTGTTTTTCCTATTTATTTATTTATTTTGTCTAAAATGTTTCTGATTGTTTTTCCACTTAATTTTCATATGCTGTAATTTCACATTGAGTGTGGAAAAGGTTCTGACATGATTTATCTTGGTTTAATTTTTTTACATTACAAAAACCTGCCATTTTAACAGGGGTGTGTAGAATTTTTTATATCCACTGTACATGCATGACAAAACTCAATAAACTACTGGTTGTAAAAATCATACAAATCTGGGTGGTTGCTATTTCAGTCAGTCCAGTGACAATTTGTCTGAGACTGACAAAATATTGAGAACTGGAGTTGTATCTGAACATTTTTATACCCCTGATGTTAAAAATCATGAATGCTTATTTAGCAATGATGAGACCAAAATTCACCTGGAATAACAACTATCATGGCTATGTTTCGGACGCAATGTAGCTGGACTACGTCCATACAGTACGTCCACACAGCATGCATAGAGAAGCTTGGAAAGTGTCCATATCTGCAAAACTCCTGAAAAGGGAATGAACAACCCTAGAGGTTTTTGGGTGTATTTTGGCACAGATCTCTGTCTGACTGCAATGGCTACCACACAAGTAAGCACAGTTCTTCCATTCAGGAACTAAATGTGTCTATATAAGGCACAAACATTGGGGAAATGCTAGAGATACATATAATGATGTACCATTCATTCATTCATTCATTTGTTCATTTTCATTAACCAGTTTATGCTGGTCAGGGTCCTGGGGGGATATAAAAATAAATAAATAAACAAATTTTGTCAAATCATCAGAATTTTGCATGTTTTCCATAGTCCTCCCAGCTACAAAGATACCCAGCTCTTATTCAGATATGTGGGGTTTTTTTTTTTCTTTCTTCAGCATTCTATGCACACCAAAAGAGAATGACTACATCCCAGTTAATCAGAAACACTCCCAGGACCAGAAATTTAATACACCTTCCAGCTGTTCATAAATTTTTTGAACTTTACTCCATTTTGAGGTGTGACAATGAAAGACTCTGGGGCTAAAATAATAATAATAAAAAAAAGTCTTTCATGACGTTTTCATATGGAAGCTGTGTATTTGTTAACATCTCAGGCAGAGACTCTTGCATGAATAGTAGCAGTAGGCAAATTACTGAGGCCTTATGCATAATATTTGGACAAGATATGAGAACATAACATGTCTCCAAAGGCTTTACATCTATATCTATAACTGCTACAGAACCTTCCTGTTGGGCTTCCTGTCCTCCTCTGTCATGGCCACTTCAGCAGAGTTCTTACTTATGCATTATTTGTTTCACCTGTGTCTGCTTGTTTTCCTAGTTACCGCATGTTTCCTACTTGCTAAATATCTTGCTTATCTAATATTTCTAGAGGCCTCTACAGTTTTTGGTGGATTCTCCAGTCCCTGGTAAATTATCCAGCTGTTATACCACATAGAGCTTACCTGAGAAGTTTCAATCCTGGATTTTCCACGCGTTTGAGCCAGTTTACTTTAGCCTCTGCTACCAATTCCATGCCAATGGTTCATCTTGTCTGGAGTGGGAACTCCAATTGGCTATCAAGCACAGACTCCACCTTTAGCTGAGTGGTATGGAGAGTGCTTGTGGAACTGTAATGGGGAGAGAAAGTATCCTTGAGTACTTGGGCTAGAGTTCTGGGCAGCTTCTGCTCTGTGCTAGACAGCACTGAGATCCATCCTTCTTCCGCCACACAGTTTAAGAAACTTGTGTAGGAGTCACTGAATAGTAGGGAGGTTACAAGTATGGAAACTCCATCACAAATAGTGAAAGTTATCTCATAATTCCATTTATTCTGGCATGCCTAATGGATATCAAGATTTCATGATTGGTAGGGGACGCCTTGTCTGAGGAGTGAATTTCCGGGGAGTGAATTTCAAGAGGGGGGGTGGCATTCCAGTTCAAACTGGCTAAATTTTTTTGGGAAATGAAGAGGGTTTCTATCTTTTATCCACTCAAAAGCCTATGAAATACGCATATAAGCATAGCAGGGATATTCTGTGTGTGGTTGTGCTATGTTGACTTTTGTGAAAATACCTACAGGCTGCAGCCAATAGAAACGCGTCTCTATCAGCGCTCATTCTCACAGGACCGATCAGACCACCTCAGGGTAGTTTAAACTGAGAAGAAATTCTTAACAGAAACAGTGACTTTAACACATGCAATAGTAGAAACTTTGATATGGATAAAGCTACGTACATGTACTTGAAATGATCCAGGTTTAATCTATTTTGAACGCCCTTATTCATATTAATTTACTTTCATATCATAGCTTGCTAAGTATTATATCCACAGTTATGTTGGCCTACAAGTTTATTAAAAATAGAAACTTGGTAAATATTTAAATAGAGAGATATTTAATATTTGTAAAGTGTATAAGCTGTCATTTATGCAGATTCTCAAGCCAGTATGGGCTTTTACTGTACCACTTTCATCTATGTAGATGTGGTTCTGGTCCTTCCATGGACAATCTCTGATGGAACTCCAACCTGTTTGGTCTCGGATTTGAAGGCAGAATGGCTGATCAGTCTTTTGTCTCTTTTTCTGATCCAGTGTCTCAGATCCTGCCCCACTCTCTTCCAGTGCCTCGTCCAGTGCAAAATCTGTTCAGCCATCAAAATACTGTTGGTCTAAATGTTACCTGAAGCTGCTCAAGTTATTCAATACCAACAACTAAAATATGACTTGTAAATATTGCAAAACAATCCAATAAAACAAAACATGTCTTTTTCATTTTGTGCACAATTGCTTTCTATGTCTGTACTGTGTAAGGACACAGATTTGACTTTGGGTTGTAAAATATAGTCTCAAAGCCAGAAGTCTCACTTGTAAAATTCTCCATAATTATTAGTTGTGCATTATTAAACTCCCACATCATTCAGCTCTTATAACAGTGGAAATGTGGCGTAGGTCCTAAATAGGTGAGCTGGTTCCCTGGAGCAGTACCAACCCCAGCAACAGCAGTGTGCCAGTATAAAAAGGAGAATCTGTCACACATATTAACTCAAGCTCTGTCCATATGTTTGCTTCATTCTCAGTCTTTGAACCTGGCTCTGTCTTACACCCTGATACATTTCCAGTCCCTGTCTCTGATCCATTCATATACACTCCTAAATTTTTGAGCCTGTATTACTAGGGATTTCCAACATCCTTGTCTTTCTAGCTTCCATGTCTTTTGTAATGGTTCCTATGTTTAGCTCAAATTCATTTGCTCTGTTGATTCCCGTGGTCTCTCTACTTTCACCACATTTGGAATCTTCTCATGTCAACCATGACTACCAGTACTCTGACCCATGCTATTGAATGTGATCATGGCACTTGGAACAGCATAAATAATATGGTTCAGTTACAATTACACTGCAATTACATGCTACAGCTTTTGACTCTCAAATGTTACAATCACTTATCATATATACTCTATGGGGCATAAAGTATTATGAAACTTTCGAGGATGGCTTAATCTTTGCCCCCTGGTTTAAGGTTCAGTGCTCTTGAATGCTGAGTTGGGAACATCTGAAAAGAATTGTAGCTTTGGGTTGGACAATATTAGGTTCTTTATTAGAGACATAAACACGAGTTATAATCACAGAGAAATTTCCTAGCGTAATACTTCCCTAACAGTGCAGAGAGCAACTCGAAGAAAGTGATATTAACGAACCCATCGATCAAGCAATGATGCAGAAGAAATGGTAATAATTAACTTACATGATTCTAACATATTATCAAAATATACTGTACTCTGAGAAAAGATAGATTTTGGATTACTTCGGGACTTCTCACACCAATATGACATATGTGCATAAAAGAGTCAAAGATGAGGAAAAACCTCCCGCATCTGGATTCTGGATTCTTAAGGGAGTGTGATTAGCCAAAAACACACATGTCCTGTGTTAATGTCGATGAGTGCTTCAAGTCCGTACAAGGATATAAAATGATTTTTCAGCTGTTATTTGCAGAGGGAAACCCTTTGGGCCTTCTAGGACTTATAAAACCTGATGGATTTTTCTTAAACTAAAACTGACCAATATTTTTTTTGTTCATTTTTACTTCACTTTGCTTAAAAAATATTAACATTATATTTAATGTCTACAGGCTTTTGAGTAATGGTCTAATTTTGTTATTATGATGTGGCTGAACAAAAAATAACTGACATCTTGAAATGGAAAAATAAAATCCCATCCGATTAGTATGGGGTCTTTAATAGATACAGCCTCACTAGCTCACTCATTGGTTAGAACTTCAGCCATATAAAATAACTAACCTATTTAGAGAGTTACAGTAGAATCAGCCAATCATGTTTTGATTTCCAGTGGGTGGGACCATTCTGAAAAAATTCTGAGATGCCTGCAAGCATGAGCATAAGCTAACAATCCACTTGCTTTGATGAACGCAATTACAGATTTTATGTACAGCCAATGAGACTGCTGCAATGGTAAAGATACATAAAGGTAAGATTAAACTGTTGCTCAAACGAGGTCATAGGTGCTTGGAGAAGATGACATCGGGCCTGAGATCCCATGTGACTCAACAAAAAAGTCACACAAGTGGGAGGTGTTTACTTTCATGCAGGAGTGAGCAAACGTTCGGATATAAAGCTAGCAGGACATACAAAGACCACGTTCATTATAATTTGAACTATTTACAGTGTTCGTTCATTTATCCATATTAACTGCCTGCACAAGGTAAGTTTAAATTACAACTACAGTCATGTGAAAAAATAAGTACACCCCATGGAAAATGTTGGATTTTTGGACATATTTGGACAAGCAAACATCTGATCAAACCACAAGTAAAATTAGGTTTTTCAATTATTTATTCAACAGAAATATCAATAGATGTGATATTCTTCTGTAGAAAAGTAAGTACACCCTTGGCCTCAGAAGCTGGAATTGCCCCCTTTAGCAGAAATAACTTCCTGTAGGCGTTTTCGATAATTGTCCACCAGGCTTGCTGAAATTTTTGAGCACTTTTCCATGCAATATTCTTTCAGCTGTAAGATGTTGAAGGGTTTTCTTGCATGTCCTGTCCATTTCAAATCCCTCCACAACATTTCAATGGCATTCAAATCTGGGTTTTGACTAGGCCATTCCATAACCCTGTATTTCTTCTTTTTGAGCCATTCCTTGGTGGATTTGCTAGTGTGCGTAGGATCATTATCCCGTTGAAAGGTCCACTCTCAGTTCAACTTCAACTTTCGGACAGACGACCTCACATTATCTTCAAGCACTCTTTGATATGATGTAGAATTCATAGGTAAAGCAAACAATGCAAGCTGTCCAGTCCATGAGGCAGCAAAGCAACCCCAAACCATAACAATTCCACCACCATGCTTCACAGTTGGTATGAGGTGCTTCTCCTGAAAAGCTGTCTTTGGTCACCACCAGACATGTCTGCTTTTACTGTGGCCAAACCACTCTATCTTTGATTCATCTGTCCAAAGCACATTATTGAAAAAAGGCCTGGTCTTTGCCTATATTCTCATTGGCAAACTGTAGTCTAGCAAAGGCATTTGATAGAATGTATCAACTTTATTAATAGGCACTGTTTCAAAAAGGATCAAATGTTTGCTTGTCCAAATATGTAAAAAATAAAAAATAAATAAAAAAAGAAAGAAAAAAGAAAGAAAGAAAAGAAAAGCCAAGAATTTTTCACATGACTGTAGTTACTAGTTTGTGTATATTCATTCATTAGAAAATATAATATGTAGGTACAAAGAAAAATATCTGTATGAGTGAAATGTAAAAAAAAAAACAAAAAAAAAAACAAACAAACAAAAAAAAAGGCCAGTCCCATGGCCATACAGTGGATATAAAAAATTATAAAACCCCAGGTAAAATTGCAGGTTTTTGTGATGTAAAAAGGTGATATCAATATGTCAGATCTTTTTCCACCTTTAATGTAATATATACTGTATTAACCAACAACATTCCTGTGAAAAACAAATAGAAACATTTTAGGGGGAAAAAAGAAAAAACCTAAAATAACCTATAATTGCTCAGGGATAAATCTGAATACAGATACAGATGTGGACATTTGGAGCACTACACAGATACAGAAATAGATACTGATATTGTCATTGTGTTACACTCTTAGTTTACATGAACTCACCGACGAATGGTTAGTATTGCTCTGATAACTGAAAAGGAGCAGAGTCTGTTATGCTTTCTTGGACCCCCAGCCACAGATGGCCATTAGGACTCATACTCATGATGTTCTGATGATATGCCACTATGAGCCAAAATATCGTTCTACCAAACAGTAATCAGATATCAGCTTTGAAGGAAAATTACAAATGGTTCATGTACAAGACAGTAATTTTCACCTGTCAAATCAAATAACTTATGACAGGATAGATTTGCTGCTCTCTGTTACTCCATGTTCCTGCAATCACAGTTGATGCAACCAATCAGACAATGAAATGAGGCACCACAATTTCATTTTCATGGGAATCCTCTGCCTCCATGACCAAATTATAGAGTACTTTTAAAGAGGTCTTTTTAACTGGTAAATTATAACTTGCATTGTCCGGTAGTCCAATTATTTTCTGTAGCTTACAGGCAACCGAATGTGTCTTCTTCTTACTGTACCATCATCAAAAGATTTTCAATATGGAAAACTCAAACTCTCCAACATAGCCTTTTGGTCCAGCTACTCTTTCCCGGTCTCTGGCTTCCTTCCACACCAGAGAAGCTCATCTACACTTTCCATATTTTTAGCTCTGGTCTGTGAATGAGTATTCAGTGGCCTGCAGCAGAGCCAGGTGAAATTAGACACGGCAGCACTGTTCAATAGATCAGTCAAGGGAAGATCTGAGCAGAGGCACAACCAGACACACTTGGACTACAAGTCAAAGAAGAACATTGAAATATTGATTTTTGATTGTTAGAAAGTTATCAGAGCACGCAACAGTTCACTTTAGGGTTGTAAATTTCTCAAAGTCTCATGTGCTTGTTCATTTTGTTCTACTGAGAGAGAAATGTGATTGGCTCTGCATAGCTGTTACCAGAGATGTACAATAATACATAATGATACATAATACAAAATACCCTAAATATAAGTATATCAAAATAGACTAAAAAAACACTGCAACCGAAAAAATTTAGTAAATTCCACTTCAGTTGATAATGGTAATCTTAGTGTTCTGGTAGATAACAACTAACGCTAAATATCATTCAGAATCTACACTGGTGTTATGGTGTTATTAAAAGTAGAGTCTTTGTGGCTTCTAAAGTATTACTGCACTTACTGTATTACAGCTATTAACCTAGTGTTATATTTTTCTGCAAAGTGTTGACAAGAGCTTAAAAATCTAAGCAGCTTTGCTAGCTAGCTAGTATTCAACTCTCTAGCACAATTTAGAGTTAATAGTAAAGGACTTTTCCTGTTCATATTTTAAACCTATATTAAACTGTACATCTAGTAACACCAGATCCCCACAGTGCTACATTTCCATTCACCTGAAGATTCTGGAGGTTTGGAAGTTGCTGTGTAGTTGGGCTATCTTACAGTCGAACTGTAAAATGTTAATTGATTTCATACACAGTGATGTTAAACATAGATGAGCTCTGTCTCTATTAAAACTATCTGCCGTTGTCTTGATTGTCGTCATGAGCTGTATCTCAAATTGTAAACTTGGACGTTACAATCAAAAGTATTTATTAATCTAGAAAATCCAGAAGTCTGGTACGCAAAATAGCACTTTTGGTGGATTGAAGTCAACACGAGAGGTTTTTCAAATTCAAACACTAACTGTAATACTCAATAACTGTCTAGAATTGTATACGAGTATGCGATTTGAGACACTAAAATGCTAGTTTGTTAGAGTTTTTCTAACAACCCCATTTGTAAATCAAGAGATCCCCACTCTATACTTACTAGGTCTGTTTTATTTATAGGAAAGTTTTATTGTTAAGCCTCAGATAAAATAAATTTCAAATGTCAAAGGCAAGGCCTTGATGGAGTTGATGGACTTTTCTAAGCTCTGTAATGTAATCAAAAAACTCTGAACAGCACAGAGGAGACTTCTTTCAGAACTCAAATAAAACATGCACAGACTCTGAAATTAGGGCATGGCACATTTCCCCCCGTGTTCTCACGGATCTGATTCTGGCACACCATGAGAGAGAAAAGCGCTGCTCGTTTCCCCTGAGTAGTCATCACGTTGAAATAATGCTGCAAATCAGCCCTGTGACTTCAGAAGGCCAGTCTGAAAGGGACTAATTATAGGACTGTTATCCCTGTATACCTCTCACAGCCTAAATGCCATCTCTGTGAAGCCGAGAACAGAACTCAACGCATTTTTATCAAGATTAGAAGCATGGGAAACTACATCTGGGCATATGCAGAGCTGTGAAACGCATCCGGAATTTCTGGAGCACTTTCAGAGAGAAACTGAGCACACAGTTCAACTTTTTCAGGTGATTCTTTGAGTTCAGTGTGATTATGTCCATTTGGGTTGAAATTATGGGCTCTGGTTACAGTCACTGAGGACTGACGACAGCCTAAAGCACTGTTGACGTCTTGTGATTTTTAAGATATCTGTATGAAGAAATCTAAATCTAATCACTCTTTAAGGCACTTATTCTAAAATAGGCCAAAAAATTTTGATAACTTGACGTTGAAAGAGTAATCAGCTGTAAGGCCAGCAGTATGGCATGGAAATCTAATCTTGGAAGAATTTCGTTCTGTTGGCACTAATGGCTATGTTGGTTTTAATTTTAATCTAATAATAATTTCAATGTGCATTTTTTTCAGTCCATAATGACACTTAATACTATTTGGGGTAAAATTAAGTCAACTCAGCATTTTGTTACGATTAAAAAACATCTGCTTTTTCATTAGATCCCTGGAAAGTTGGAAGGTAAGTAGTTCTGAATCAAACCCTGGTAACATTGCTAACATTGGGTTCGGGCTGTTATGATTCCATTTCCTAATTATTCAGATAATTCTATTATTTTATTTAGCTTATTTGTGCTACAAAACACAAACAAGGCAAAGTATCTTTACACAGGCAGCATACAGACCTGAAAATAGCAAAACGGAAACTGAGTAGAAATAACATTGCAATATCAATGTTTAAGTTTATGAGCTGGTGACTGGAAGGTTGTGAGATCAAACCCAAAGAGACAGAGAGACACTATTGGGCAAATTTTGGTTTAACAATAGCTAAGGCAGTAAACTCAATTATTCAATAGGAGTCTAATAGGAGTCTAATATACTTCCGATATATCACTGCATGAATAGTCCTAATTGTAATCATCTCATTAATCACTGCAAATTTGGTTTAATTTAACAACACAACATCCATGCATGTTATTCGGCATCTTTTATAATAGCACTTGATCCAGCACATCCTATTATTGTGCATTTTTTTTAATATAATGTGCTGACTGAATTCTCTTCCACTGAGAATTCAAAAAACATTCCAAGTCAAATCAAGTCAATCTTTTTTTATCATCACAGTGAGATGAAATAACATTTCTCCTCGACCCAAGGTGCAAAATACATGTATGACATACACAGTGCTGACAGAATGTAAATAAAGTGCAACTGGAATAGGAAGCATGCAGGGAGGGGGTATGGGGAATAGTCAGGGTGCTTACAAAAATGGGCAGCTGGGCATTAATACTCCAATCACAATTAAAGAACATTTAACATTACAATAAGACATTATAGTAAACACAGACAAACTTTGTTGTCTTAACAAGTGGTCATGAACTGGATAACCACTTACCAAACATGCAACCCATTTATCTGAATCCCCATCCATTTTTCTGAAGGCCTTACAGAACTCTTTAGATCTTGGCATGATGACACCACACACCTCAATAGCAAAGGGAACACCAGACACTAGATAAGAGAGGGGTATAAATAAGACAGGTTCCACCCACACTCCCTAAGAAGTTTGAACTGGATAACCACTTACCAAACATGCAACCCATTTATCTGAATCCCCATCTTATTATACAGTCTTGCCCCAGAAAGTGAGATGTCTTCAAGCTGGAGGCCTGATTCCACTGATCCTGATAACATTAATGAATTGGAAACCCATTCACATGAAAAATGCATTTTCCCTATAGTAGACTGCTACACACAGAGGTTATCTGAAGTTCTTAGACCTGTGCGTCCCTGCCTGCTGCATGAGAGACCCCCTAAAGAGGAGCTTCAAAGAAACACACCAGTCCTGTTCATCTGACACTGAGCCTAGTTTTTCATCTCCTGTAACTGGAAATCACTGACTTGGGGGATTCACTGACTTCGGGAACCAACCAGGATGTTGACCTAATTAATCATCCACTAAGCAGGTCTTGTCAAATCCAAACCCAGACATAAACTTTAGAGTCACAGTAAAATATACACTCAAGTAGAAAACTGTGATTTTCCCACCGTGATCATAGAAGATCAAACATACGACATTTAGCTGAAACATCATTTTGGATTGTTATACATAAAGTAGTCTAAATAATGTAATCCTTATGTTCTGTTCAAGACTATACAATGCATATATTTCATTTTCTTAATCTCAAAATGTGTAAATGCACATAAAGGAAATCATATAAAGCATTTTTTTAAAACTATTGTTCTACTGTACATTTGCTAAACATGCAAATGGGTCATTTTGACACAAACAAAACATTAGTGTGATATGTGATATGCTTAATAAACAATTCAGTGAAATCTATGTTTAAAAAATAAATTAAACCTAACTCTAGTGATACCTTTTTAAAGAAAAGGTTGGACATAAATACTTTACATTATTTTCCTTTTAAGCTTAATACCACTTTAAATTTAATTAACACTTTAAGTTTCACCTTTGCATCAGTTTATAGTCGGAATAAACGTGGATACTGCTGACTTATACCAGAGAACTGCTGCTGTAATCATAGAGACTGTCCTGTTCTCATCCCAGTACTCTTATTCACAATACTGTTATACACAGCATCATTTCAACACACTTAGTATTGTTTGACTTTACAGTATACTGTTGTAGAAGAGTAATCATTTATAATCCCACTATCAAGTGACAGCTAGAAGAGAATAAGTTCCTTTTTGAGTCTGCTTCCTCTCAAGGTTTCTTCCTCATGTCATCCCAGAGAGATTCTCCTTGCCGCCGTCACCTCTGGCTCGCTTAATATGGATCTAAAGCTGCTTTGTGACTGTCTATTGTGGTGTAACAATACAAAATCCTGGAGAACCTCTTTCTCTGAATCAGACAAATAAGCAACTCGAACACAATGTTCTTGAAATGAAAAACCACTTGACTGCATGATTAAAGTCATTACATTTTCATCTAAAACAGTGTCTAATGAGCTGAAACTTACTTGTTGCACCATTAAGAAACTTTAATTCCATACTATTTACTACTCTCACTACATATACATACACATAGTACATACAAAACACTACACACATTCCTGTCAAAGCTGTCAGAAGAGCAGGAAGTGGGTATGTTCATTGCGAGCCCCCTGACCGTGGGTCAGAGCCTTTGTGCAGGCAGCTGAATCAACATGAGGTTGATGATTTGCAGAAAATCTGTCCTCCCTAATCACCAGGCATTCTACACATATCCTCAGACATTCTCACACAGAGAGAGAGAGAGAGAGAGAGAGAGAGAGAGAGAGAGAGAGAGAGAGAGAGAGAGAGAGTCTTGTTCTTGTTACTACATATGAAGAGTGCGTTTAGCAGGAAAGAAATATCTACAAGATGTAAACAAGTGATACTGAAATTGTCTCCATGAATAACCTTTACAATAATCCTTTAACCCTTTGAGATAAAATATACCAATTTCAGGAATTTAGCCTGACTCAGTGTACAACGTAAAAAATCAAGTGAAGTTCAACTTATTTATTAAGTCCAAAATCACAAGCATAATCTCACTGGACTTAAAGGAGAAGTTCAGCCAAAAAAAGACGTTCTCCATTACACTAAATGTCATCCAACGCAAGTTTGCTTCTTTATGTATGCATTCAAGCTTTGGGGCTAAAAAAAATTATAATTTTACTAATAATTTTAACTAAGAAAAGCCTAGAAGAATTATTACTTCTAACTAAGCAAGCGTTAGTTAATTAGCAAAATTTTTACACTTGAATTAATGACTCAAATGTTATTAGTGTTGATTCAAGAACCAGTATCGATGTTATCTGACCAGATAGGAGATGGGAGCAGACATGAAATTAGCCTAATACAAAGATGTTATGGCCAATAATATGAATGAATTCAGTTAGTATAATGTTATGTTCGGCAGCACAGCTCATGAGACTGATTGAGAGAGAATTCAGGCTGAATAATGCTAGACAGAGCAGTAGCTTTAGCCAGGACAGGCTTCTTTCTCCAGGCCTGAGCTTTACAATGTGTTTTATTAAACCCTTTGGGACATTTTAGCTGAGCGCTAATAAAACGTGAACTCTGAGTAGTGCAATGTGTGCTGGGCAAATCTAATCGCTCAACACTGCAGCTTCAGAACATGGAATAATTTTACAGAGTAATGTTGCACATAGCAAAGCAATTGAGTCGTGTTCAAATCAAATAAGAGCAAACGTAGCAACAGTAACAGTAGCAGCTGTTACAGTGGTTAGTGGGAGAGTATTCTTTTCACAACTCTCGGTGTTCTCTGTTTAAGTAGAAATCTAAACCTTTTAAAATAAACAAAGGAAGTGATGTAATGTGTTTCTTGTCGAAGCTTGATCAGGTGCACACCAGTTTGGTGTTAATTATTTTAGACAGTATAAACATTGTGGTGTCACCGTGTAACCTGTGTGTATGTATAGAAAACAGAAGCATGGAACAAATAGCGATGTAATATGACAGATTTTTAGCAAAAACAAAAATTTGTCACTCGACATCATACAAGGTCTTAACGCCAATTCTCACCAAAAGCTTTCTGTGTCTTTTAGTCATCTGTCTCACTAATATCAACTAAACACGCCCGCACCATGCAGAGCAAGTGAAGTGTGGAAACACCTTTTTCCTTAACTGATCCCAACATGCAACACTAAATATTCTATGACTTTACAAAATTGTAGATAACAAGCAGAACCGCCATGGCAACCTATGACAATAGAAGCGAGTTCAAATGGGGTGCAGCTTCTGTGTCCTTTATAAATTATAACTGTTGATTAAAATAAATGTAAAAAAATAAATAAATAAATAAATAAATAATAAAATACACATAGTACACCAGACACTGCTGGTTAATAAGCTAACACCAGGTACTGTTTACATCATTTACTATCATTCACTGTAACCATGACAGTGCCCTTACCAGTCCTAGCTAGTACCTAATTAACTAACCTAGCTTGCTATCTAGATGTATTTTTATCTGTAATGCAGAATGATCTAAAACCTAGTTTAACTCTGGTGATAACAAGGTATGCCTTTCATCACATTGCAGACCTCTGAATGTCCCAAACATTGTTATTTTTTGTTGTTCTGCAACATTGGTATGCTGAGAATGAAATATTTTTGTAAATCTCATTATATTCCCTCACTGCCAAGACAAATTTTTCACCAGCTCTGCGTTCAATTTTCTCACTGTCTTCCCAACTTCAGACCTGATTGGTGAGGTAGTAAAAAAATAAAAAATAATAAAAAATAAATAAAATAAAATTTAAAAAAAGGACTTGATGTCACTTTGCGCTTTACTGAAAATGTTAACTTTTTACAACTTTGGAAGTGGCTGCCTTCCATAAGATTACATGTAATACTGCAAACGTGAAAGAACCCTATATAGACATGTATAAATACAGATACAGTTGAATAAATAAAATAAACATGCTTTGAAATGCAGCTTGTGTCTCAGCCTGTTAGAGCTAAGGCATAGACTCTCTGAATTTCTCAGGATAAGATGTTCGAGAGGTTTTGCTATAATTGCCATTGTAAATCTGTCGTACAGCATTTATACTAATACACAGCATTTGTGACTAATAAACTAGAGGAATCAAATAGACACAAATAATCCTTGACAACTGGCCCATTTTGTAACAGTGAACATTGTAGAACGTGAACCTGTAAGCAATTTGCCTGTAAGAGCTGGAGAATGTGATTCCCCATGTGTTAGTGAGAAGTGATACCCTACAGCTCCTTAAGCAGCATATAAAATATTCACGCTCTAATTTCCCCATGGCAGAATGCTAGCTGTGCCTTTGAAAGTTCTCCGTCCCTGCCTCTGCTTATTTCCCCATCAGCATGTGAGTAATAGAGAAATACAAAAATGAATGTAGCACCATGCCCTTGATCAAAGAGTCTCAGAGTGCAAGCATTAAGCCTTTCCCGGAACATCATGTAATGACCTGACGGGAGGCAGTTCCACAGCTTAATGATACACCAACACGCTGTCACCAGTGCCAACCATGATTGATGTGGGCTTTTGTGATTCTTGACATGATGTGCAAAAAGTTTCACCATGTATAGGCCCAAGACTAAGTATAAGATGCTTTCAGTGTTAATACGTGTCTGCTTTAATAAATCTTTAATATCTGTACAGTTAGGGCTCATTAAAAGGTTAAACATGAAGCATTTAATACAGCTTAATATTTTATCATAGAAATGAACAAAGAGTAAATAAAGCAGTGGTGCAAAAGCATGAATCACCATCAAACTTTGTTTTTAGGATCATCACCTGAGATGTATGCTGGAAGGTCAAACAGATCGGTGACCTAATGACCTCACTGCCTACTGTCTGTTGATGAGCTTGGACAAAAGGTGTATTCAGACCAGGGAAAGCATCTCACATGGACCATGAATTGTATATATCCAGCAATAAACACAAGCATCTGTTCATAACATAAACAAAACCTTTTCACAGGCTTTGCAAACAAAGTGGAAGAAGAAAAATCGGTGTTGGACAGAGTGGACCTGCATGACATGAATGTGTGTACCCTGAAAGAAATGATGTTTAGTCAAATACAACTACAATGCATAAAGTGTGGGAAAATAGACTGAGGTTATGATTTACTAAAGGTTGTATGGAAAAACATTACAACATCCGCAATATACAAGCTACGGAATTTACTAACCTAAGCTACAGAAGATCAAAAGCATCTTTCACATGAGCAAAATAGCACATATTATCACTTTTGTGTGTTTGCTTTAATCTGTATTTAATTTGGGGTGCTTTGGAATACGGGTCTGAGTCAATGCAAATAGATACATTTATTTCTAGAGGTGTGATTTCTAGCAGCAGGATAAGCACTTTAATTGTGTGTGCAAATTAATACACTGCAGATGGCAATAATGAATGGCAGGTATTATATTTGCATAAATCACTTATTTTTCTCTTTCAAAAAAAATAAAGCAAAAACAAAGTTTCTGAAAACTTTAATAAAACATTTAAAGTGCACCTATTGTGGTTTTTCAAATATTACCTTTCATGTAGTGTGTTATAGCTGTTTGTGAATGTAAAAAGTATGAAAAAATTCAAAAATCAAAGCGCACGACAAACAGGGTTATTGACAATCGAAAGAAGGTACCGATTCTGAACATCTGAAACAATTCTTTAGTAATTCCAGACTTTACTTCCTTTACTAACCTATGTGGGTTTGTAACAATGATAATGGTAATGAGTCTTTATTAGTCACATATACATATGCACAGTGAAATTCTTTTCTTTGCATACCCCAATATTATAGCATACCCCAGGATGCAGGAAGCTGGGGTCAGTGCACAGGGTCAGCCATGATACAGCACCCCTGGAGCAGAGAGAGTTAAGGGCCTTGCTCAAGGGCCCAACAGTGGCAGCTTGGCAGTGCTGGGGCTTGAACTCCCGACCTTCTGATCAGTAACCCAGAAGCCAAGCCAGTGGTAGTGGGCGTTTCCTTTTTTAAACACGCTGACAGCGGTAGACCAATCACAACAGATTGGGAGATCTGACCAATCAGAGCAGAGTATGCTGTCTGAAAGGAGGAGTTTAGAATGAATAATTTAGAATGGACCATTGAATGTGACACTGGGG
Organism: Ictalurus punctatus; assembly: GCF_001660625.3. Taxonomy (NCBI): domain Eukaryota; kingdom Metazoa; phylum Chordata; class Actinopteri; order Siluriformes; family Ictaluridae; genus Ictalurus; species Ictalurus punctatus. The sequence goes on along the minus strand of NC_030432.2, from coordinate 18,048,953 downwards.
GGGAGTGGGGGGTGATGCTGCAATTTAAATTATGAGCAAATGAAAGTGTTTTTTTTTTTTTTTTTGACCTTGGATGCTTGTAAATCTATTGTATGAGACCTTTAAAACAAAATTAGGCGCGTTTCAAAGCCATAATAGGTGCGTTTTAAAAAATAATGAGAAGTATCTCAAAATATTGAGAACGGTTTTCAAAAGTTCATATTATTTACCAGTGATTATGCATGTAGCAGGATCCTCTCTCTCTCACTAAGGCTATCAAGATCAATTATCACATTAGAAAACCTTATTTAAATGATGTTTTTCCACTTTGTTTGTGATGCGATTCACACAACAACTCTTTGCAAATCACATGCAACACTAACTTTGTGTGCAATTTATTTGGGATCTTAATAAATAAAGACACTGTATTTATTACTAGATCTGTATGCTAAAAATATTATTTTGGTGATAATCCAATGTGGGATTTATTTATTTTTTGGTCCAGTGTGTTTACATACACTTCAGTTATGTGAAAAGAGGAATGCTAGATCGGTATGAGTCAGTCACTGATCAGATTTCAAATAAAACTCATAAAATACTGACATAAAACACAAACTTTCTGCCAATATTTGTCTATGAGTTTATCACAGAGACTTTTTTAAACTTATGATATGCTTATACATGTATACGCTTAAAGTTTAGCAAAGAAGGAAGAAGTTATATTGATTGTAAACATAAAGGGTCAAAGGACACTCTTTAAAATTGAAAGAGAAAAGCAGAGATATAATCCTTAAGATGAGCATAAACCTTAAAATGGCTGTTTTTTAGTATAGAGAAACCATTTCAGGCCATTTCAGAAATACTTGATGTGAGAGAGTGAGAGCGATTATAGCATTTATATATAAAGAGGATGGACAGATTCAGAGAGCTGGGTCATAACTCACTGGAAAAGAGAAATAACACACCCAGGCTGCTGTTAATGGATTCACCATAGCTGAATGTGAATACTCCCAGCCATGGACTTGGACACACACACACACGAGAGAGAGAGAGAGAGAGAGAGAGAGAGAGAGAGAGAGAGAGAGAGAGAGAGAGAGAGAGAGAGCACAACATTTAGAAAACTGAGACTTACTAATCAACAGTAAGAGCTAAAGGCATGACTGCTTAGACTAGATGTAATTTCATGCTTTTGGTACCATGTGGATTCACTTCATTAGTACAGTGTGGCACTTATACTTAAATGTTCATTATTTTTTGTGTTATTTTTTTACTTTGCCTTTAATATTTTGCATGAAAGCATTAGTCTAAAACATAACAGTAACAAAGGAAGAAAACACTGATATCGTAAACATGCATATGATATTATTTAACATAAATCACATTACAGTTAACCTCAAGTAAATGCTAATCCATGGCCAAATCTAACTATTTGCACTAAATCCTAAACAAACAAACAAAAAAGACTGCTACTAGGCTTAATTCCATGGTAGGAGTATTGTATGGATTTTCTTCATTACAAAATTGAGATCATTTTTCCCTTTCAGTGAGGAAGCTGCTTGCTTCAGTATTCCAGTTGCTTTTGTGATGGTGAGACAACTCAGACTCATTGCCAGTATCCTGATTTATTGTAGTGACTAGGGCTGAAACAACTAATCGATAAAATCAACAATAATCGATAATTAAAATAATCAGCAACGAATTTCATTATGGATTAGTTGGGTCTGTGACGTCACTGTGGATAGCCCCTGTCAGTGATGTCACTTCACAATGATGAAAAATGGAAAAATGGATGTTTGGAATGTGTTGCCAAATGGTGGAACTAAGTAGAAGCATGTTAATGGGACCAAAAACGGAACCATGTGGGACACCTTGAGAAAATGGTGAAGTGTGGGATTTAAATTTGCTGATGAAGATCAAGAGCTACCTGTCAGTGAGGCAGGAACTGAGGCATGCTATGGTACTGCAACCTATGCTTTGGCATGCTTTATATATGATTGGAGATAGCAAAGTTAAATATTGTGTATGTAATGTTTCTGTTTTTATAAGGTGGTAGAAATAAAATCTGAACTAAAGAGAGTCACTGGTGTTCTTGTAATTGAAAGGCAACCACCCTTGAAATATCTTTGAGAGGGAAGATTGGAAATGGGTCTGTTATTATCAAAGTTTGCAGTGCACAGGATGCTTTTTAAAGACATGGATAACAGTGGCAGTTTTCACAGAGGTGTGGAGATAATGGATTTCATGATGAATTCATGATTGCTTTCTACGTCAGTGGGAGTAAAAATTTGGAGAAACGGGATGAGATGATTAATGTTAATGCAGGTGAATGAAGGTGTAAGTGTGGTGGAGAACAAGAAGTACAATGATAGTGGAGACTTTGTTTAGGAAAAACTGGAAAACGTCTTTACACAAAGTACTAGCACCAGGTTCAAGAGGGTGTTGTTGTGCCAGTTTTCTTGTAAGGATGCTCAAGGTGCCTGCTAACAGTCTTCACTGTGCTAAAATGAGGAGTGTGTAATGGGAGGAGCATGGATGGTAGAAAAAAAAAATTAGTCCATAGTGGCAGAAATGAGAGTACTGACATTGAAATTTAGACTGACACAAGTGAATGAAATAAAGAGAGAGAGAGAGATCTGTTATAGGGAACTATAGCTTAGCATTGTTGAAATCTCTAATCTGATTGGTCAGAAATGTTGATTCATTTTCAATGGTAGCATGGCTCCGAGACTAGTTCCGGCTGTAATTCAAATGATGTATGTTTTATATTAACGTGCTCATTCTAATATGTTAGCATTTCTACAGTAACAGCTCATTCACAGGGACTTGTATGGGGCTGCTGTTATTGGAAAGTAATCCGCCTCTATTTTCTCATCAAGCCATATCACACCAATCCATGATGGATTATTTTATAAAATGTTTACCTTCTGTTGTCTTCACCACACTGTAATGCTTGACAGTCTCACTGTCCAGTGTCACCAAGAAGAGGATGTGTTCCCATTCCGAATGCTCTCAAGGTTTGTTCCTCATGTTGACTAAAGGAGTTTTTTCTTGCTACTGTTGTCTCTGGCTTGCTCATTAGGGATCTAAATATAAGTCTAAGTCCGGATTTCTGTAAAGCTGTTCTGTGACAATGCCTAATGTTAAAAGAGTTACAAAAGCAAAATTAGAATTAAATTGAAATGTTTTTGTCTATAAACTTTTGTAACACAACCATTATGAAGAACATTGCTTTAGAGAATTCTGTTATCCATGTGCCATCTCATGAGTTCCTGGTATCCACTGCAGGACAGTCCCAGCAGGAAGTGATACAATTGGCTTCAACTCCTGCTAATTGAAAACAGCAGTGGTGCTTGGTCAAATACTTGTTTACTGTAAAAGAATTAGTAATGAGAATTCTGGCTTTATTTAGTGAATCCGAGCACTCGACTCAGCTCACTAATAAAGTTACTGAAAGAAGCAGTATAGTCAGACCTCAGGCTGCCCCAGGTCACAGACAGATAAAAGTAAAACATAATCTCATTAGAACTGTCTGGAAATCATTATGCTGTGTTCATTGTATTGATGAATGCAGGTTGATAAATTTCACTGTATTATACAACAGCATTTGAGAATAAAAAATACTGCTAAATTTACACCAAAGGCATTACAGGATCTATTTTGTCCTCATTTCCCAAAAACATCTCTTTACAAATGCGAGTAGAGCCAGCTCTGAGAATGGACACATATGCGAATGACACATCAGTACAAATACGAATGAGCAGTTCAAAAGCGTGTTTTTATCGTGTCATGTGTTTCTTTTGTACAGCAATATTTTGTCAACCAATCAGATTCCACTAACTCAATTTTCTCAGAGAAATCCCATCAGATCCAGATGTGTTTTAAACCTCAAGACAGCTGGACTCCAGTGAATTTCAAGGCTAGTCTGGGTTGAGTCTGTAAATAAACTCACATAAACCAAAGTGGGCGTCTGCATCTTGGGATTAACAATAATGGCAAGATTAGCAAACTCAATCAGGTGTTTCCTGTTCTGGAGGGTGCTGAGGTGTGCCGAAACCACCAAGGCGATAGATTATGGAGACTCAGGGAAAGATATACACAACAGTATTCTTTCACAACAGTAGTCCTTTTTAGACTAACCAAGGCAAAGTTTCAACCAAATGTGAGATATATGAGAAATATGAGATATATGAATAGATGAATCTTTATATAATTAATGGGGGTGAGAGAATAATTGAGTGAGAGAGTAAAAGATGCCAGAAAAAAACATAAGGAAAAAAATAAAGATCAAGGTACATCTGCAACGAAAGACATTTCTGCTACAAGGACTGTTATCATATCAAGGATTATTTGATAACTCACCAATGAGAACAAATTGCATGATGTATAATCCATTAAGATAACATAGTTTTATTTAAAACGAATAGTGCATTAAATTTGATTTTGTAAAAAAAAAAACTGGAGCAGGAAATGTGTAACACTTTAACGTGCATTAAGAGGCAGGATGCAAAGGTATAAACTCAGTGTATTCTTTATATGCGTGAATCCAATAATCATATCTATCATATACACAGCAGGGGTTAAAACACATGCAGGCAAAGTCAAACAAGGATAATCCATATACAAAATATAGGAAAATAGATGATGGCCAAAACCAGGAAGGAAACAATTAAACAGAACTTGGAGGACAATGCTCGGATTTAAGGACAATAATGCATAATAAGATTTCACAACAAAAGAGCAGGGTATACAGAGACAAAGCAATGAGTAACACAAAACAGGTGGACACAGTCGGATAACAAACCAAGGATGTGAGTGACTTTTACCTCAGGTGATAAGACAGTCAAAGTAATAATCAGAATTTATTATTGTACACTTCTAATTCTTTAGAATTTAACAGTAATGCTGTTTTACCATACATATTTCAGTGGATTTATAGAGTCTTTAAATTTCTCTCGATTTTTCACTTTTTGGGCTAACTACATTTTTAAATGCTAGAACTTTATTTGTTGAACTGCAAAAGCAAAAGATATATTTAATTTCAGAATTATATAAGATAGAAAACACAAAGTTTTCACACAAAGTATCAGCTCTTGGCTCTAATTGAACATCTAAGCAAATTTAGCAACTTGTGTCATACCTTGTGAAAGTGGAAGCTGCTAGCACTTAAGCCAAAAAGCCAAGTATGCTGCGTGTCTTAAACTCATAAAGGAGTGTTCTCTGACTTCATGTCTTTGCAAGTTTGTTCTTATATGGTAACTTGGCAAAATCGTTCTTCCGAGAAATGCCATTCTATTCTTCAAAGCCTTGATTTTGAATATAGTTCTTCTCTTGTCTTATTGGTTGCAATGTAAGACAGGTGATCAAAACAAGTCCTACTGAGCACATGAAAGATATACAAAGCTGCACAGACCATTCATTTGGGGTGTAAAGACAAACTGATTCGAACAGGAAAAGCAGTCCAACAGTCTACGATACGGCCACATCCAAGATCCAAACTCAAAAAGGAACATGGTTAAAAATCTATGCACACTCCCTGGTTCAAGCATGTGTGTGTGTGAGAGTGCAATAGAGAGAGCAATAGAGAGATCTCAAATTCATTTCAGTTGTTTCAGTGTTCTTGTTGCCTATAGACAGGGTTGTGGGAACAAAGAATATGTTGTACTTTTTAAATCAGTTTATAGCTACATTTAATCTTGTGAACTATCCACAGAACAGTAGGTTCCTGTTATCACTTATGATATAGCAGCTATAAACTATTATTCCCTCACCAGCCTCTGTGTTGTTTTCTATTGACGTTAATACAAAAAATGCAGATTGTCACATTACCAAGAAACTGGAAAACACAAAGTCCTCTGTCCTGACGACTTTCCCATGGTGGAAAACTGAAATTTAACAGAAGAGGATTGGAGGATTTAACATATTGGATTGGGTATGAATCGAAATGAATCAGTGATGAACTGAATTGTATCTGATCAGGAGTGAATTGAAATGTATTGATTACATTTGGATTCATTATATACGTATTAACTGTATACTTTTGTACCATACACTATGAATTGAGATGTGTATTTTAGCATTTAAAAGTGGGACAATATCAAGCTCTACTATTCATGCATGAATGTGGCAGTGTGCAATTACTTCACATTTTGTGTGACTAAGAGCAATATTTAATGCAAAGTAAAGACAGATGAACAGACAGGCACCCAAATACCCCAACACAGCACAGATGTTTGGCATCTTTGATGCTGTGCTATTTTATGTTAGGCATCCTTCCATCTGAACAGAGATGCTCAATAAAACCCAGAAGTAGAGGTAAACTCCAAATTCAGACAGCTTTTGTTAATAAACAAATACTTGGCAATGGATAATGAGAACAAATGTCCAGGCACATCAGCACCACAGCTAGGACAGACTTATCGCATATTCAGGCTCCTTCACAGTTTATTGAACATATACTGCAGACAGAATTGCAAGGTTGTGGCCACTTGGGTCTGACACAATGCAGTCATTCTAAAAATAAATGGGAGACAAGCTCCAGGCCGACGCTCTGGCATTCCAGGTTCTGAGAAGCTTGAGTGCATGGAAAAGTCCGAGCAGGCCAGAGCTCCAGCGCGGCCAACTTTCCAGAGCAACCATCAAAAACTGAGCATGGAAAAGGCCTGGGTTTCCACCACATGGAAGGAAAAAGACGGATAACGTCAACTTGAATGTCAGAGCATGCTGGGGAAGCTGCATGTGGTCCAAAGCTGATGAAATATGATTGCACAGACCTTTCACACTCATTCACCCTCATTGCACCTTTGGGCTAAAATGCACTTTTTTTTTAACAGCCAGGTGTTTAAATATGATTACAAATTGTTGTATAATCATATTTCTCCAAAAAGTATACTTGGTGAAAAAGACTTGTGATGAAACCCAGCCCTTTCATGTGGTTCCAGTGCCAGTCTGTGGTCAGGTTTTCCATTCTGAAACCTCACATGACGTGCAGAGTGTTAAAAGAAAAGTAATAAAGTGGCATTAAGCTACATTATCCTCATTCATCAGTCCTTGGGGTGTGCATGACTTACAGGAGATTCTTGCAAGCACAATGACATCAGACTTCCTGCCTGAACCTGAGTCTCAGCTTTCATATTCTGCCTAGCAGCTGCAGGTTATATTGGAAATGATCCAATATAATTTACCAGACTTTAGGGTGGAGTATGACTGCAGGATGGCTCTAGATAAATAGGTCTCATTACCAAAACTTCCCAGCAAGTCTCTTCCCAAAAACAGTTTACCACATCATTCAATACCCACTCTTGCTTCAATGGATAATCTCAGAACTGCTGCTGTAATCATAAAAACTGTCCTGTGCTCATCTCATAACTCTTATTCACAATATATTCATACTGAACATCATTTCAAAACTTTCACAGTGACTTTACAGTATACAGTTGTATAAGAGTAACGCTTTATAATCCCACTATCCAGAGTCATCCATGTTCCCTTTTGAGTCTGTTTCTTCGCAAGGTTTCTTCCTCATATCATCTGAAAGAGTTTTTGCTTGCCACTATCCCCTCTGGGATGCTCATTATGGATCTAAATCTACATCTAGATTTCTGTAAAGCTGCGTTGTGACAATGTCTATTGTTAAAATCAATCAGTACACAAATACAATTGAATTGAACTGAATTGCCAAAAACACCCAACTGGCCTCATGTCATTGGTGACCATGAGGCTTAAGACCTACATGAGTCACAGGACGCACTCAGTGGTTAAGGTTCTGTGGCAGTGAGCAAAGGTTTAAATCCCAGGACCAAAAGAAATACACAAAAAAGCTGTTGCAATGTCAATGATGGAAATGCCTGACCAACACATAAGCTTCTGACTGCTGAAAAACAAACCAAATACTTTCAGTGATGAACAGTATGAATAAATCTTCTACCTGCATATAGAAGTTTAGTAACTGCTCACACGTAATTCTGATCCCAGTACAGAACATACAATATAAGTTAATAGTAAATGAAGTAGCGCTGTGCTTATGTACATAGGTCAATTCAGGACAGAGGAAATAACTGTGGTTATATTTTTATAAATAACTGTTCACAGTACCACAATTTCAGAAATTAAATCAGCACCACAACCACAGCTTCATAGTTTCTAATATTGCAACTCAATTTCTTGTCCCATCGCCTCTCCTTTGTCCACAGATGGATCTACATATCTCTGTGTTTCCCCCACCACCACAGTCTGTCTCACAGTCCAAGATTCAAAGCAATTTATTCCCCAGCCGCAATGTTTTACTTGGTTTCCTAAGAAACCATTTTTAGACCTGGGATCTCGGCCACCATGGAGGAAAGAAAAAAATGTCTGGATTTGGAAAAGAGTATTGATACGCAAGCCGCAAAGTAGGGGAAGCAGTTTCAGCAAAACTCCATCCACTCCACATATGCAGTTCTTCTGGAGTCAGCAGTTTGTACTGCAGTAACGCTTCTATGAACTTGCCGAAGCACTAAAACATCAGTAAATAAAATGACAACAGTTTCCTTGCTTTGTTATTGCTGGTTTGGGATTGTTGCTGTTTATTAAAAGTGGCCAGTACAACAAGCTGCACAAACCCCTCACAGCTTTTGGGGTATAAATGAAACCACAAAAGCTGCTACGTTTTTCTCATGGCTCTGTATGTGGCGGGCTATGAAAACATTTGGTGAAATTGTGACCTTTTTATTTTTAGGAAATTCCAAAAACTGCAGGGCAGCACAGTGATATAACAGGTAGCATTAATGCCTCACATCTCCAGGATCCAAGGTTTGATCCTGAGCTCAGGTTACTGACTTTGTGGACTTTTGGGTGATTTCTGTGTGTCTGCATAAAACATGCTGGTAGGTGGATTTGTGACTCTAAATTCCCGTAAGTGTGAGCGAGTGTATGAATGTGTGTGTGCATGGTGTCCTGAAATGGACTTGCCCATCTCTCCCTGGGAATACTCATGGTATATTCCCTCCATGCACCCAGTGTTCTCAGGATTGGCTCTGGATCCACCAGTATAAAGTACTTACTGAATAGAAATGTATAAAGATGAATGAAAATGTTTTAGGTTTGGGTTTGCTTTAGGTTATGAAATTTTGAGAAGTATGCTAATAGAAATGTAAAAGGATAAATGTGTATAAATTATTCAGGATTTTCTCAAATGTTTTGCAGCACAAAGATCCTGGTTAAATAGTACAGTAAATATGACACTGAAAACTCTCTCTACCAGTTAAGATGGTTTTAACTTGACAATGCATTTGGGAAACTGATCCCCAAGCATTCAAATTCTGCTTCAATGGAAAGGCTTACACTTTAAGCATCATGATTATTGATCATGAATGTCATAGAAGAAGAGAACAATAACCCACCAATATCTGTTTAAGTGGCAGATGCTGTAGAGACGTTAGTCTATTGAATCAAGAATGAGGTCAAAAGTGGAATATAGTTACTAATCAAAAACATCTTTAAAAAGGCAATATTTTTATATTTAATATATTTAATAGAAATATATTACATTTAAAGATTTTCCAGTCACACATATCAAAGTGTTCAATCTTGCTCTGGGATCTGATCTAATTCTGCCTCTTTATTTATTACGAGCTAAAGGACAAACACTGTTCAGAGATTTGAGAAGGAGTGATAAACGTGAAATATAACTAATCTCTAGCTCACTTCTGTTGACACATTTACACTGATAAGACAACAGAAATACTGAAAGCTGCATTCTCACAAAGATCATTCCCATTACATTACCACAGATATGAACTCACTCACCACAAATCTGCTTGAGAGGCAAAATAAACAGGAGGGAGAACACAAACTCCACTGTTCTCACATTTATCTTTTAACAGCCAAAGATGGACAGCACCCACGCATTGTTTCAGATGTTTCAGGAGCTAGGAGTCTGTTATACACCAGATTTGTACAATTTATTATTATTCCACCAATTCAACCTGAAAAATGATTCCAGATCATGTTCAAAAATTATACAAACATTAAACATACTGCCTATGATCCCAGTTGCCATATACAGTATGATCATACATAAAGGTTCACTTTGAGCACAGATTGGTTTGTCTTAGTTACCTATTAATACCCCTAAACATTCAAAATAAATTTGCTACAAAGTTAAAATGTAATGCATAAACATAGACATTTTATTTGTTTTAAATTATAAATGTTAATAGGAGATGTAATGGAACTGTTCCACCAATTCCACCAATTTATTAATTTATTTTTGTTTGTTTGAACAAACCATAATTCATTCATTTGTTCAGGGTTTTTTTTAATTATTATTATTATTTATTTATTCATTCATCTTCAGTAACCACTTTATCTTGATTAGGTTCACGGTGGATCCAGAATCTATCCCAGGAACGCTGGCCACGAGGCTGGAGAATTCACGCCAGAAGAGACACCAGTCAATCACAGGGTACCAGGCATACACATTCACACACACTTATTTATTTGTTTGTATCTTGAAAACCATTCTGCCAATTCCCATTATGAAATATGTTCAAAAATTATACAAACTTTATACGGTACATACTGCATATGATCCCAGTTGCCATACACAGTCAACATAAATATAGACATTTTCCATCCATCCATCTTCTACACCACTTATCCTTCCTTCAGGGTCACGGGGAACCTGGAGCCTATCCCAGAGAGCACTGGGCACAAGGCAGGATACACCCTGGACAGGGTGCCAATCCATCGCAGGGCACAATCACATACGCATTCACACACCCATTCATACACTACAGACCCTTCAGACATGCCAATCAGCCTACCATGCATGTCTTTGGACTGGGGAAGGCAACCGGAGTACCCGGAGGAAACCCCCGCAGCACGGGGAGAACATGCAAACTCCACACACACAGGGCCACAGTGGGAAACGAACCCCCGACCCTGGAGGTGTGAGGTGAACGTGCTCACCACCAAGCCACCGTGAGCCCAACATAGACATTTTATTTATGTTACACATAAATACATATATCTTACATACCTTTTTACTTAGCAGTTGAAAGTTTCTATTGGTTGTTTGACTAACAGGTCCATCGCATCCCCAATGAACATTTATCTAAGATGACTGGATCCACTAAAGACCACAAATTTGGAATCAAAACTCACAAAGTGAGAAATTCAGGTATACAGTATATAATGAAGAATGTACATGAGGAGATACTGTATGTAAATGTCAGGGAACTGTGTGTTTTTATGTAGATCACATTACAGTTATCTACACATAAAGCTAATTTCCTGCTAAACCGACATAAAACACTTAGTGTGAAGTCTTATCGTTTGCTTGCAAGTGAGTAAGCTCTGAGCCGCGCTTGTTGGAAAGCAATTTTGCGTATGATCTTCACCTGCTTTATCCTGACCCTGTCCTTTCACTGCCCTTTGGTTTTTAATTATTTTTTTTATTTTTTTTAGGTTTTAGGTATTGTTGACCCCGCCTTGCTCTTGAGCACAATATTGATATTATTTTGGAAATGCCTGCTTTCAAAGTGAACGTTGATAACAACTTGGACTGTTCTTTTGAATTGTAATTTTGTTAATAAATAACCTCTTATGGATAACCACTAATGGATCCTTATCCAGCCTCTGTGAGTCCTGTGTTACACACATGGAGCTGGCGTTAATTCGGACATCGGTTTATGTGCAAAATCTGTCAACTTTTAGACTGTGATTCATAGAGCTCAAAAATGTAATCAAGTAATCCATTAAAAGGAATGACATAATCAAATTACACCCCCTGGTTTTCCGTAAACAGATTAAACTTACTCCGTTACTACCCAACACTGCAAACACAGAATAACAGTATTGTAAGGACAGACTTTTCAAAATGCACATTTGTGTTCAAGAGAGGTGAGTCAAAGTTAAAAGTTATTTCCAAGTTATACAAAACGTCACATTAGTGTTTTCAGTATGAAGTAAGAAGGGAATCTCTGGTCCTCACTTGTTGTTTGCTTGCATTCAGAGTAGAGCTGAGAGAAAAACATTCACTGTAAACATTTATATGAAACCGCATTTCTTCTACCACAAAACACTGCTGTAATGCCCCTGACCTCCTATTTGTCTCATTTGAGGTAAGCCATTTGACATTTTCCCATACACATAAATTCAACTCATTGTCAGATCACAATGAAGAGGTGGGAGAATTTATGCCAAGCCCACAGAGAATAATTTCAGCAGTGGAAAACCTTATTGTTCATCTCACTGTGCATGTCTGTGTTACTCGCCTATGAACTAAACAGTGAAACATTACCTCCTACACGGAGTCACTCATTAGAACCTACATCCATCCCAGTCAGGTTCTTCTGTACTGCAGATCCTATTAACTTCATATACTCTTCTGAGAGAGCTTCAAGAAACTCCCTCTGAACGTGTATGTGTATACATGCATACACACTCAAAAGACATCTTTTTTTTTTGTAGAGCAAAGATGCCTTCAAAATAATGAAATTAAATGTTTCTCCATTTAAAGATACTATAAAGAACAGTAAACAGTAACACATGAAACAAAGGCAATATTTGGTGATGACCCTTTGCTTAAAAAAAAGTCTCAGGTAGAGTTAGTGCAGTTTTATAAGGAAGTGAGCTGTAAGTTTTATGGAGCATCTTGCAGAACCAGACACGGTTCTTCTGGAGACTTTGACTGTTGCACTTGTTTCTTATTTTTGCAGAAAAATCCAGCAGCCTTCATTATGTTTTTTTTTTTTTTTAATCTGAAAAGTGTCTCTTACCACTTAAAATACTGCTTTCTTTTCTGACATACAAACATTTTTTTTTTCGGTAACCTTTAATTTTGTGCTTGAAAACTAATGTTTGGAAATCTAAAATTTTTGTACTGACTTGATAATGTAGAAGTCATAAAATAAAAATCTTTAACAAAGTTTGTACTCAAATAAATAGGGTGCCTAAAACCTTTGCACATTTGTGTACATACAATGAGAAATTTTATTTAATAACTGCTGGTGATGCCACTATATAGTTTTCATGAATCTATATCGTCTTTTCTTTCTTTCGTTCTTTCTTTCTTATCCTGTTTTCTTTTTTGCTTTGCTTCGTCTTTACATCCTTTATTTTTTACTTGTTTTCATCCTTTATTTCTTTCATCCATCTGTTCAGTTTCTTGATTTTTAAAAAAAAAAAAATTAATTTGTTGTTCGTCTCCTGAAAACCATTCTGCCAATTCCCATTAGGAAATATATATATCTTTTTGTTTTTGTTTTTTACTATGAATAGTCAGTGACAGGCCAGTGTTTTCTAGAAATTTTGATACGGTTTGCCAATAAATGCAGCCTGGAACTGCCTATATTTACAGAAACAGGTATACAGTATAGTGAATTATTTCCACCAGTATCACTTACTTAACTAATTAAAGGTTTTACTACAGGAACAGATTAGCATTTTATGTATGTTTTAATGCAAATACAAATCACTGTATTCATTTTTTTTTTTACTTTTATTGTACACTGTTCTGATAATTGAAATGATAACATTCTCTGTCCTTTGAGGATACAGGGAAAAAAAAATTCCTCTGTATCCTCTAAAGGTATGCACACACACACACACACACTTACTTTATGACTTCAGGAGCTATGGCCAGAAGCTCTCTGCAGTGGACCACTCCTACACACCATCAATCTTCCTCCGACATCAGACGATTCCTCTGTGAGCACAGAGCACTAAGACCATTTTATATTTCTGTCTCCTGAACCTGCAGCCCCAAGAACTGAACCTGCAGCACTGATGAAAGTATTTTATGAAGAGGCCTCTTCCAAAAAAAACACACACACACACACACACACAAAAAAAAAGCAGGGAAAACATTTACCATACTTCTTCCTCAAAACCCACCACATGGGCCTCTTTCAGTTCAGAGAAAAGCAGGAGCCAGACAGAGAGGATAAAGGGGTCGACGGGTAGAAGGTATACAATATATTCATTATAACATTTAATGATCATCCAAGAATGTTTTTCAGATAATGCTGAGATAAAAAGTGAAAAAAAGTGCAAGAAAAGAGAACATACCTTTGAGTAGCTAGTAATATTGAGTGGCTAGTCACTAGCTTGTTTGCTTATCAGCTAATTAGCAGTTCCCACAGAGAGCACACGGATGCTAAACTAACCAGACCTTAAAGAGACAAGACTAACTTTGGAGATCTTGATCAATTTGTCTATTCAATTAAAGTAAAAGTAAAATAGAGGTGTGAATTTAAGGACTTGCATTATAGGCTGATCTTAAACAGGAGGTAACGGGGAATGCATCACTGCTGCCAGCTACACATCTGCGCTACATAGCTGGCTAAAGCGAAGACGAATCTTCCAGTACATTTGAGTTTGCTCAGGTGCAGACTATAGCAAACTCCCTTATCCAGGTTTCCCACAAACCTTTTTAAAATGCTGAAGTCATTTTAAATCACAAGGCAATTATTATGTGTGTTTTCCATCGCTAGTCCTAAATGAGTCTACCTTCACACCTCAGATTAAAATGTCATTTAGAGTCTGTCTCTTGTGGTGTACAGGACACTTGGAGGGAGAAGTCTGCTCCTAATGGAAAAGTCTGGCTGTTTATTCTCTACAGTAAAGCTCAGAGAAAAATGGCTGACTTTAACCCTGAGGTTTGTTTAAAAAAAAAAAAAAGTTAAGGTTGTCAGTGACAGGATGAATGGTGCCCATAGGGACCAGCCGTGTCCACCATTTGAGCAAGACTATTTTAGTCCTTGAAGAAAATTAAACATAATCCTCAGATTTTCATGATTATTTTAAAATGTGAATAATAGTTTAAAAGAATAATAGTTAATCCTGCTGCTTTTGTGCAAAGATAAGTTGTACAACTTTCACTAGCTGCAGTGGACTGGTGCCCCATCCAGAGTGTATTCCCACCTTGGGTCCAGCATTCCCAGGATACTGGAATCCACCACAATCCTGGTCTTGATAAAACGGTTACTGATAATGATAATGGGTCTTTATTGGTCACATTCATTACAGCACAGTGAAATTATTTTCTTCGCATATCCCAGCTTGTTAGGAAGCTAAGGTCAGAGCGCAGGGTCAGCCATGATACAGCACCCCTGGAGCAGAGAGGGTTAAGGGCCTTGCTCGAGGGCCCAAAAGTGGCAGCTCGGCAGTGCTGGGGCTTGAACCCCTGACCTTCCGATCAGTAACCAGAGCCTTAACCACCAAACCACCACTGCCTCCCCATAATTAATGAATTAATAAAAATTTTTTTTTTTTTTAATCAGACAGATGGTGTCAGTGAATGTTTTTAATTACAATCTATCTGTTCACAGATAAGTGACTAAATAAAGGTAAAACTGGTGGCTGTTAGGTTGTGGAAAGCATTTTGCTGACATGCTTACATTCCACCCGTCCGCTTAGAGGGTGAGATCACTGCAAATCATTACATAGGTACTATGACTTTATCCTATGATGCCAGCTAAATGCATAAATCCACTTCTTTCTTTTTTTTTTTCTTTTTTTTTTTTAGCATACATACAGGAAGTAGAAAAGGTTCACTCCTCTCTGCTGTCTGACAGGACTCTTCTCCATGCTTATCAGTCATTTGGTCAATGCATCAGTTTCACAGAAGCCCTCCTCTCTTGACTTCCAGGTGAAGGTTAGGTCATTACATTGGGGATTTGACCCTCATAAAGCTGACAGGATCTGAGAATTGCATGCTGTAAGTAGACACAGATTACCAGAGGCTCCCAAATGGCATATAACGTATGAAAGGGGGGTTTAAAGCCTAAGTAAAGACAGCTAAAGAAATAAATGTGCAGTATAACCTGTATACAGTATTATCAAACCCAGATGTGATATTAACTGAGTAGTAGCCTACTATACAAATGTAATGCTGTTCTAACAAGCCATTTTGTGAGACCTGAACTATTTCAAGGACTAAGCACTTGTTTCACATTGTATCACAGTATTTAAGAGCACAGATCTAATCTATACATGACTGCATCACTGTAGCAGTTAACCTGAAAGATTCACTATGAAATCGATTCACTATAAACGCAGATGCTCTGTATATTAACTACACGGCTTGCACTATACTTAAGATCAGGAATGGCAGACATCCACAGAGAGCCATAGCAACACACAGTATGTGCAGGACTGATTTTTAATCCCACTCCAGCCCGCTCCTGAAAGGTTAGGATGTCTAGGATGTCTGTAGTATTGTATTGATGTAGCATTACAATTTCCCTATACTTGAAACTAAGGGGTTGAGCTCAAACATGCTCCAGCATAATAATGCAGCTGTGCACAAAGCAAGCACCATGAAGACATGCTTTGCCAAGGTTGGAGTGGAAGAACTTGAATGTCCTGCACAGAGCCCTGACCTCAACCCTACTTAACCCCTTTGGGTTGAACTGGAATGCTGACTGCACACCAGGCCTCCTCACCCAACATCAGTGTAAACGGTAAACAGCGCACATATATAGCGCTTTTATCCAAAATGCATTACACTGTGTCTCATTCACCCATTCACCCACACACTCACACACCAACTTGCATGGTAGCAGATCTGCCATGCAAGGCACTAACTTGCCATCTCGAGCAACTTGGGGTTCAGTGTCGTACCCAAGGACACTTCGGCATGTGGCCAGGAATCGAACCGCCAACCCTAGGATTAGTGGACAACCCACTCTACCACCTGAACCACAGCCTCCATCTGATCTCACTAATGCGCTTGTGGCTGAATGAGCACAAATCCCCACAGCCACGCTCCAAAAAGCCTTCCCAGAAATGTGAAGGTTATTATTTATTATTTTAAGGTTACAATTTTAACAATAAGCACATATGGGCATGAAGGTCAGGTGTCCACATACTTTTGGGTGTGTAGTGTATTTTATGACGTACTCACCCGCAATATTTTTTAAATCTCAAAAATTTTAATCCACAATATTTCCCGAATCTAAGCCAATTAGTCATTTAAACTGAAGTGACCATGATCAGGATGAAACACCATAGCCGAATGAATGAACACGGTAAATGACCACCTCAGTAAATATCTGACTACCCATGACAGTAAAAAACCTTCCATTCCTATGACTCCCACTGGATCCCAGACCCAGTTCTACACCAGTTTCTATTTAACAGACCTGATTGAAGTCAGCTGAAATTCTGAATCCCATAGTCCTGTGCATCAGCTCCAGTGCAGCAGCCAGTCTGCAGAAAAATACCTTTGGTAAATGGCGTTTGCTAAAGAAGAGAAAGTGTCTGTGTACAAATTTAATTTCCATTTGGCCTTTAAGAGGCTTTAGGGCCAGTAAATGTCTGCGTGGTAGTGTGTAAAATGGGAACAAGAATGAACTGCATAAGTTTTCAGAAAAAAAAATAATAAAATTCAAATTCGATAATGGCATTTGTGTGTGCTATACTAGCATCATCCATTAATTTACAGAGACATGAATGTTTTATGGCTTTAATGAATTTGCAATTTGGAACTGTAACTATAAGAAGTAAATGCTTCATTCATTCCAGTATTTTCCATCATTTCTTTTCAGGAATTAAATGGCTCATCCTTCCCAATATTTTCTGTAATTCCTTTGCATTAATTAACAGCTATGATTTAGCATGAATGTCTCTAAGGTTACTTGTCTTTTAGAGTCTTTTAGACTCTTCACCCGTCTCTCTTTATATTGACACATTTTCACTTGTCCATGTAGATGATGTGATTTTAAACCAGGCACTAAAGGGTGAAAAAACATACCTACAGCACTATTTAAGTGTTATTTAAACAGAACCTGGACTCAGGCCTCAGCGTCTGCTAAGGATCAGTCAGGTACACTCACCTGTCCAAACAGACAGTACTCTTATGCATGCTTTAACACGCTCTCACAGGTCTACAGAGGCAGAGGAGAGCTGCTTAAACACAGTGACAGTCATTTACTGCACCTACAGTCAATATAGAGGAGACAGTGATCCTAAGTCAGGTTCTACTGTAGAGTAAGACACCAAACTCACCCAAATAAGGAAAAAATAGAAAGGTTTTCACATCCATCTGTCTGGTGCTAGTTACTCAAAACAACTGACCATTTAAAAGTTCAATCTTCAAGTTTATACTACGAGTTCAATCACATTAAAGACATATTTCAAGATTTCAGGTCTGCTGGATCAGCTCTGACTCCTCCCCCTGTTCTTTTGGTTCTGTAGTGAGGTGATTGTGTAAATTTGCCCAGGACTGAACTGGAGGGCATGAGGACAATATAAATATGGCGCCATCTACTGGATGAAATGTGAAAGTAAATACTGACCTGTATAAACCTGCGACTTGTGTTCAAAAGTCGAGCATGTTTCATTTCTAAACAAATTACTTCCTTCAAAGGTTACTTTCATTACAATTGCTATGAAACATAAAAGATCTTTTTTTATAACAGATGACGACACTACAAAACGATGAAACAATATATCTTTTTATTTGTGTTTTTAACTGTTTGCTGGTGTCATTTCAGTGCTGCTATGTTGATGTGTTTGATTTCGTCCACTCTGTTCTTGTGCATTTGGAAGGCGGGGGTCACCCAGCGGCCACACGAACACTGCTCTCCGTACCAGTTAAACGAACCGAGCTTAGAGCTGCACTTAGGACACAGCAGCTGCAAGACAGCATTCATCATACACTTTACTACACAGCAACAGTTATAAAGCCATAAGGAATAGAGCAGGATATAAGCTGCCTTTACACCTTCTTTAATTACACATGGTTATGTCATATTTCTGATGCAGTGTTCAAAAGAAGTGTTACTGAATGCAAATAATAATAATAATAATAATAATAATAATAATAATGATAATCATAGTAATCATTTATTTTAGTTTAATTAATTACATAGGCAAAATTATTTTATTTATTTATTTAAACCTTATCCATTTACCTACTGTAATCTATCAGTAGGTTATAAAGCATTTATTTTATTTATTCTTAACATTTAGAAAATGTTATTATTTAAAATAGTAATAAAATTAGCAGCATTAGTATGCAGTGACAGAAGTAGTGTTTACTTTGTAGTATCAATAATTATAAACTCAGTGTTGCAGTTATACTGGCAGTTATCAGATATAAACCAGCAAGACAAAGTTACATGACACCTCATGACAGCTGTCATGATGTGAGTGTGACCATTCTGATGCAGTGTTCCACCTAACAATAATCTGACAGTGATTGTAAGCAGGATTTTACCTGTCCGTCCATGACCCCGAGCAGCACCTCCTCCATCCACTGCACTGGCTCTATGAAGTACGACGTGCACTGGCTCTGATCTCCCACAGGTCGTCCTCCCCTCGACTTCTTATGGGAGAAAGCAGACGCTCCGCTGCCTACACAGTGACTGAGGATGCTGGAGTGGCGGAACAGTGTGCGTCTGGAAAGTAAATCACACACACACACACACACACACACACACACACACACACGTGCACGCACACACACGGGGACACATGCACACACAAACACGCACGCATGCACACGCGCACACACACGGGGGCACATGCACACACACACACAAACACACACACTTCAGATGGAGGCTGTGAAGATTGAGAGGGTAAAATGTGATTTATTTATTTATTTACTTAAGTGAAATGTGATTAAGATGCAGATTTCACCTGCACTTTCTGCATCTGTACACGGCCTCAGCGCTGTGGCTTTGTGCAGGGTCGACTGCAAATACGTCTCTGGGAACGTTTTTAAGCTCTGAAATAAAATTGTAAAAATGTAAAATCAGGAATAAAGTACATTTATCACAGTGTGCACTTTTATAGCTGTACAAGGTAAACACAACCAACAGTAAATTGGTTGCCCAACCCCAGAGGAGCGAGGCTAACGTACTAACCATGAATAATAATAACACTAATCATCATCATCATCATCATCATTATTATTATTGTTGATTTTGCCTTTTGGTTTCTTTACTAGACTGATCTAATAAATAATTGTGTGTGTGTGTGTGTTTGCACATAAATAGATTAGATCACACAGTCAAAAGCTACTTTCCGCTGATTCACATAAACAACAGTTATTGGTGTAAACTGCAATGCTTATATAATAAGTCAGTGACAGACTTCAAGCTGCCTTTCAGCTCGAAAATCTCATTTCTGATGTAGTCCAGTGCCAGAAACACTGACCACAGCAACACCACAACAAAGAAACATGCTCCAGTTGCAACACTCCTTACACACTCCCGGAATAAACTTTTCATTCTTTAGATTCATTTATTGTGTTGTCTTCATTCTAAAATATTTCTTTCTTTCCCATTTTACAACTCGGCACTTGGAGATGGACAGCGAGGTGAAATGAGCATTTGCGCTCAGTGTGTTCACCGAGATGTAAAGAAAAAAAAGAACTATATGACACTATATGAAATGACATTACATGGGGAACAAACAGGAAGGATCATGTGATCTGGAGGGATTGAAGATGGCACGTACCTGGATATTTCTCAGTAACTTTCTTCAGTCGGAACTGCTTGTATAACACACTGCTGGTGTCCAGTTCACAATTCATAGCCTCATACAACGTCAACTGTTCAAGAAACTCCTCATTCATCCTGAAAACACAAGAAACCAGCTGTTCAAAACAGTACTCGAGCTTAGGATTTGTCTGTAAGAGCACGATAAACAGCTTTCCCAGTCGTACTTGACATCAGGTTTGATGTGCTGGAGTTTGGTATACGCCTCCTTTACACTCAGCTTTTGTGTCTTCATTAAATAAGCCGTGATGATGGCAGCACTCCGGCTCTGACCTGCATGACTGAGAAAAGGAGGATAGGGGAACCAGTTAAAAAGCAAAGTTAACAATTTTCCTATTAAAAAATAAAATAATGATTAGTTTTCTTTAACATTCTATTAAAAGCTATGACGTGTTTATGTACGTATTTAGTGTGTCTGCATGCATGATCCTATCAAAGTAAGGTCTGAATTATACTTGATAATCAATTGTTGTTGTTTTTTTTATTTGCAATTTAATGCTGATGCTAGAGCTCTGAGATGATAGCTGATGCTGAGGATGATACCGGATACCCTCGCAGTAAGTGAGCTGACTACATTCAAGTCTCTGTTGCTTAGTAACGTAAAACATCACGGCATGATGATGGTGTGCTTTAAAACAAGTTTGTTTCCTGTCTAACCTGAGTTCTGCACGTCAACTTCATACATATTCACAGCACGTATAAATACAATTTAAAAAAAACCCACGTGGATCAGATCAGAAATCAAATCCGATCTCATACCTATCCAACATTTCTGACCAGCACCAGCCTGTTATACATAAACACGCTTTACGATGCTGTGTGAGGAGCAAAGTTTCTGTTCAGTTATCAATTTTTAAATACAGACACAAATATGAGTCTATTGTTGTCTTTTTTTAAGAAGGTCAAGCATGTAGGAGATTTAAAAAAAAAAAAAAAAAAAAAAAGGTCCACTCCAACATCCCTACTTAACAAAAACAAAAAAACCCTCCTAGTTTAGACCACACCTACTACAAATACCAATCGGAATACATGTACAAATATTTGAAAGACTAAACAGATAGACAGTAGCACTGCATTATACCCCTAGTATAAAGAATACAGTACTTGCAGATTTCAACACAAAATAGGTGTTTAAGTGTAACAATCATAATTACACGATCAAGGGAAATAATTTGCACGTATAATTTTGTTATAATCATATATTTGTGATAAAGATAATATTAATTTACTGCTCAGCTCTGTGCATGGCCTACATTCCACCCTACTTCTGAATACCTTTAGATGAAAGCATTTATCAAACGATTAAATTACAGTTATTTAAATTAAATTCTGATCCTGTATGAAGCCCAAACTGAAACCTACCAATGAACGAGAACAGATGATGATGATGAGGAAGACGAAGATGCATTCAGGACATCACTGATAAACTGTACACAGCTGTCCAGCTTGCTAAGGAGATCTGTGGATGAATCGTCCAGCGCATGGACAAATCTGATGTGAAATCCAGACAGCTCTGGTTGTTCAGAGTCCACACTGAGGATGTGAGTGATTCCTGTGAGGGTCAGAGCTTCAGGATCCTTAAGATCTGACACAGAGCCAATATAGAGACCAGCTTCCACTGAGATCATGGTGTTGTTGAGGAGATCCTTCCTATATAAACAGAATGGACATATATGGACCGAATCATATGAACCGATCACATACCTGATGCTGTGTATTTGTTGTATTCTTTCCTATTCTAGTGAAAAAAAACTCTAGTGTTTTTATTACACTTTAACTATATTTGTAGCAGTGGGTGTTGCACCAAAATCCCAAAGACTGAGATTGTATACAACTTTGAATGTACAAAATAAATATATACCTGACTGCAGCTTATAAACTAATGACATGGAATCAACCTCAACCATTCAGCACACTTAGCTACAGCTTGCTATTTACAAATGTCTACGTGTGTATTATTATTTTGTTTATAAATATATAAGCAATTAGTAACTCGCTAGTTATATTATGTTTTTTTTTTATTGTTTTACACTGTGGTACAATTTACAAATAACTTCAATGTTGTAAAACAAGCGTTTAACATTTTTAATAGTTGCAATGCGTTACCTATGCATGCGGGTCCTTTACAAAAACAGGTTCGATGAGAAACTAAAGAGGAAAAAGATTCAGTTCCGGATTTTATATTTCCGGAATCAATGCGTTAGCAAAGTTTAATCACTAGAGGGCATAAAATACCAAGTCATATAGAGTGTTTATTAAAATAATTTCAGAATACATCTACTGTACAGCAAGTCTGATGTCAGAATGTCAAATGTATTTTAATAATAATAATAATAATAATAATAAGCCTTAATGTTTGGGGTAAATGGCATTTAGGAGATGTGTGAAGCCTTTTCTTCTGTTAGCCTAATGCCTTAGCATTTGCAACAATTTTACCACACAACAATTTTCATTTAAACACTATTTGCCTTTTAGTTTCAATGGTATGAGTATGATGTATGGCATTGTGCTACATCACGTCATATTTCCCATTTCATTATTAACCTGTACTCAAAGTGTTGCAGCTAGTAATGTAGTAAATAAGCAGCTGTGATACAAACACACACACAATTTAAACTGAAACACATCCAAACTGTCTTTCTGTGTTTAATATTTCATTGTTATCTTTATTTATCATGCTTGCATCTGGCTTAAACTATGTTTAAACTGATTTAAAATAATCAATACACACTGAACTGATCTCTTCCAATAAGATCAGGCAGTTATTGAGTACGTCCAGGGGGATCTAATGTTAATTACTTACCAGATTCTTGAAATAAATCAAATTAGGCTTTTTAGAAGCAATTGTGCAGTTACTTCAGTGAAATATGTCTGATGGCCTAGTCATTTCTTGTAATTGGTATGATGCAATGTTTCTAAAAAAAAAAAAAAAAAAAAAAGAAAGAAAGAAAGAAAAAGAAAAAAAATTACAAAAAAAAAACCCACTGTCGTCTGTAGTATTTGCTTTTACTGGAGCTTTAAATCTCTTGCGCTATCGAATGTGCCTGATGTGCTGCTATAAGTGTAATCCTGCCCTTTTGGCCCAGTTATGGCTGTCTCAGATGCTGTGGGTGAAAGCAGATGCTGTGACATTTACAGTACCTATGTAAGAACTCAGTCACTCAATAGGAGCAGTAAAGCCTTTCAGTAATTATACCGTTACTGGCCAGTGACATTTATGAATCCCTGAGACAGCATTTAAAATAAATATTTGAATAAGTAATAATAAAGAGGCAATCAGAAGTTGGCTGTGATTAGCATTCTGATGAATTTGTTAAAATGTGTATACTGTACGTTGTTACGTATAACTAAAATTGTCTTTAAAAATCTGTGATAAAGTTTTAGATGTATAAAAAAATATCCGGCATTTTAATATTTGTCTTGTTTTTATTCTCTGTTATGATTTAGTGAGTTTTTATTCTGGTCTCTTCTGTCAAGCCATAGGTCCAATTTATGGCTACACAGTATATCATTGGTTAAGAAATACTTTGTAGTACAATTTTCAAATAATTTCAGTGCTGTAAAACAAATGTATGACATAAAAAAGTGTAGTGGTCTGCCTGTTCATATCAGTTCTTTACAATAACTGGTTTAATCAGAAACTAATGAGGTAAATCATATCTCTAGTTCTATATTTATTTTATTTTATTTTAGTTTTAGTTTCAGTTTGTTTTTGGTTGTTATTTAGTGAGGTTTTTGATCTGGCCATTCCACGTGGTAGGTCTTTAGAGCTGCACATTAGGCCTATATAATTTGCTAACAAATATTGCAATATTTGCCTTTGCAAAACTGACATCAAATGTTATGTTCACAATCCCATTATTAAGTGTGTGCTGTAATCATTGTTTCCATCTCTCCATCATTTCACTAATTTATCATCATGTTAAATAACCCCAACAGCGCCAACCATTTGTATTAATATCACTAACATAAGCCAATAAGATCAGACTACTAAAGTATGACTAAGCTATGCGCACTTCCCTGACTTAACGCTTCATCAAACAAAAGCAAATCATATCTCGATACATGTAAAACAATTTGGACATAGATTTTTTCCTTCTGCGATGGGTTGGCACTCCATCCATGATGTCTCCCGCCTTGTGCCCCGAGTCCCCTGGGATAGGCTCCAGGCTCCCCACAACCCTGTGTAGGATAAGTGCCACAAACAATGGATGGATGGATGAATGGATTTCGTCCCCTGCAAAAGATTTATTAAAACATCCATATGCATGAAAAACTTTCCTAAATCTGTGACCTGTTTATTAATCACAGTCATCTTTATATAACATGCACGAGAATAAAGACATCAATAGAGAACTCCCCCAAATATCTTTATATAGTGGAACACAAGCAATATGAACAGTAAGCCGAGTAACTAGTGATATGATACAAGAGATGACAGCCAAACTGAAATGTGCAAGACCCAACCCAGTGCTATTTATTGATCAATAGGAGACACAGCATAGATCAGTGGACTGCCTGCTTCATTCAAATTAAAGGAGTAGTTCAACTTAAAATTAAATCAATACTAATACTGATTAATAATACTAAAAATAGCATGCTATAAGTAGCACATTTTTTATCATCATTACTGGATCAATTGCACTCTGTCAGTAGTACATTAACTGAATTAAAGGGGAAAACAATCTAATTTACACAATTTCTGACCTTCCATCACCCCAGACATGTTTTATCTCTGATGTTTTGCTTTGGAGATAGAGCGTTAATGTAACTAGCCAACCATGTAAGTCAATCTCACCCAAAATATTGTTTCTGTAAATACATACCCACATATGTATATACTCACATTTAGCTACTAATGTCATTGTTAAATAAATAAGTTTTTAATAAGTTATTTCAAGGCCAAAACGGCAATGTGATACCAACTGTGTTAAGGGAAAGCAATTTGGGTTTCTGTAAACAAGGTGTAATGCTAGTAAACTTTCCATGAACCTGGCAGTACTCTTTGTGCAAGTGGTACACTCTGCCCTTTATTGTTTTCTTTTTTTAATAATGGAGATGTTATGTCCTTTCCCATAAGCCTCAGTGCCCTTTTGTCTACATTTTACAACGCAAAGCACCTAGCGCACTATTCCCTGAGCCTGAGGATGGGAGATTGGCTAATTGCTTTTTCTAAAAGTATTCTCTATGAATGTCTGAATGATTGACTTTGTCCTGGCAACGTGAAAGCGCTTTTCCTCTAAGGGGTGACGAAGGGCCACGGCCTGTACCTTCCTATCGTACAATTGCCTCTACCATGATTGCTTCCTTTCCAGCATATGTCCAAGAGAGCTTGGCTTTGGCTTCTATTTTAATGCCCTTAAAGATGAGAGCTTCCTCCTGTATTTATATTTTTGATCTATTAGAGGTCTTGCTTTGTGATCCATTGTAAACTAATGTACTTACAGTATGTTTCTCTCATCTTGTTATTGTGTGAGAGGTTACTGGGCTATTTTCTCCTGCTGCGCATACCATGCCTAATAAAAATAAAAATAAAAAAAACAGATTTTTTTTATTGTTGCGATTTAACGTAGAAATATG
This sequence comes from Ictalurus punctatus, assembly GCF_001660625.3. Lineage (NCBI taxonomy): Eukaryota > Metazoa > Chordata > Actinopteri > Siluriformes > Ictaluridae > Ictalurus > Ictalurus punctatus. The sequence goes on along the minus strand of NC_030432.2, from coordinate 18,022,902 downwards.
AATATTAAGAGATGTAATTATTAATACAGTTTATTTAACATTTATGGAAGGAGTCTCCAGTGTCAGCACTTTGTAACAGTCATTAAGTTATTTTGTCTTATTAATGGTAAGAGAGACTAAACAAAGAGGCTATTGAGGGAATGACTGTTTGTAGCTCCTGTGTCATAAGTGGTAACAGGAACTTGTTTCACAGTGTCATGAAACAGTAGAGGAACCGGATGCAAGTGCAGATTTTGTTTATTTATAAATGGAAACACATGAAATATAAAGAGGAGTAGCGAAGCAAGGTAACAACATGAACATGACATGAATTGGGCTACAACAAGAAAAGACAATGACGCCAAAAGACAAAAGCTAGACAATAGGCGATGTACAAGATGTGACGTAAATACTAGTGCTCATTAAACATAAATGTGAATCAGGTGCAAACAGTCATCACGTGGTGTGCAGTGGTTGATGGGAGTTATAGTCTCCGTAGTGACACTTGGATGTTCCACAACAGGAAACATAACTATGAATGGTTAAAAAGCAGGAAGTGTCAATCATTAATAAATACACATTTTTAATCATTGACAACTGACTTTGGTATCAGAGGAATAAAACACTTTAGGACATGCTGTTATATGACAATATTCCACTTTGTGGTAGAACAGTAACTCGTCTTCATGTTGGGTTTCATCACACTTATTATTTTACTATAAGAGCACACAAGGGTTTATTTCTTACTTAAGCAGGCAACACCTTCTGACCAATCAGAACCAAGCATTCAACAACATTGAATATGGTAAAAACAACCATTATTACATCACATTGCAGAAACATGTTACATGTTTGTGCAACATTTTGTAGCGTTATGGAAATGTTTTTGTTCCTACAACTCGAAATGCCACAGCAGCTTTATATAAACACTTTCACACGCTTTCAGATGTTCTTCAAATACATAGGAAACATTCAAGGAAACCAAAAATTCACAGAATCAGAATTTTTGGAAAATACAAATCAATCCTAATAGAATTTACGAATTTGGAAGATTTAGAATCTTGTTACAGATCAGTGTGACTTGATATATATATATATATATATATATATATATATATATATATATATATATATATATATATATATATATATATATATATATATATATATATATATTGATCGATTGATGACCTACGCTTTGTAGTGCCTGCTCAATGTGGTTCAAGGTCCCTTTCCAGAACCTTCACACTAACTGTCCCTCAGTGGTGGAATGGACTTACAATCTCTCACCATCTTCAAAAAACAGCTAAAGACCCACCACTTCCGTGAACACCTAACTAACCCCTAAAACACCAACCCCACGTTATCCTTTAAAAAATAAATAAATAAATAAAAACTTACTCTGGCTCTTACAACTCTACATTTGCTTCTCTAGAACTCAACTAAAAAGTCTTGTATGGTAGCACTACTTGTATTGTTCTCCGCTTGATATATTGCTTTGCTTGTATTTTCTCATTTGTAAGCCGCTTTGGATAAAAGCATCTGCTAAAGGAATACATGGAAATGTAAATGTGACATAAATCTCACAACATTCAAAACATCATAATGCTTTTTTTTTATAGTGAGTAATAAATTCACTTGTGGTGGTGCTTTCACAATTCATTCATTAAATAAATAATAACTCAGTTTCATGAGACATAATAATTAAAAGCACATTTAAAATCAAATTTAGTGGTTTCTGGTTATGGAGTTAGTAAGAAATGCTTCCAAGCTGTTGTGTGTGGGGAAGCTAATGTCTGTACAGTGTGTTTCTTCTCATTATTGCATAACAGTTTTTTTGGTGTGTGTGTGTGTGTGTGTGTGTGTGTGTGTGTATGGTATCACAAGCTTCCTTCTGCTTTACATTTTCACTGATTGCATAAGACAACACATACTGCCCCTTCTCATGTTGAATACTGTAATTATAGATTCATGTAACATGATTTACAACTATCCTATATCATTTATTGACATTTTCACGATCCTCTAAACATTTAGACTGTTAGGGTATGGATAAAATCTATAAAAAATAAGTATTTCTTTTTTTACATTAGTCTGAGAATGTGTCAACATACTGCTACAATCTTCCATTCCCTCTTTCCACTCTTTGTGTTTCACCCTTTGACCGATTGCAGAATATTAGCTAAGCCTTTTTCCCGATATTGTCTCGTCACATTTCCGTTACTTTCACTTTTTTTTTTTAGATTTTGCAACAAATGTGTTTTTTTTTCAGGGGGACACAGTGGCTTAGCATGTTTGCCTCACATCTCCGGGGTTGAGGGCTCGAATCCCGCCTCTTCCCTGTGTGTGTAGAACTTGCATGTTCTCCGGTTTCCTCCCCCAGTACAAAGACATGTGCTGTACGCTGACTGGCATTTCCAAATTGTCCGTAGTGTGTGAACGGGTGTGCGATTGTGCCCTGAGATGAGTTGGCGCCCTGTCCAGGGTGGCCCCCGCCTTGTGTCCTGAGTTCCCTGGGATAGGCTCCAGGCTCCCTGTGACCCTGTGTAGGATAAGCGGTATGAAAGGTGGATGGATGGGTGTGTTTTTTCAATGCTGTCAGTGTTAAACATAAACTTACCAAATCTTCTATTTCTCTAATTTTTTATTATTAACTATACTGAGACTAGTGATTCATTTTTTTTTCAGAGGAGCACTACAAAGTAATACTTAATGACTAAGGAATAAAATTCCACAGCACTGCTGAGTTCTCGAATCTAAATTGCTCAGAAGTTGTCGATTCATTTTCTATTACAGCTGCTCTGATAGTAGGTCCGACTGCAAGACTAATCACAGGTTTACAGTATATTAGTGCTCGTTCTAATACATTATCATGTATCATTTCTATAGTAACAACTCCTTCACAATGACTTGTACATTAAAGCCTATTTATACATAATGAATTTAAAAACTTGTTATCTAATAAAGGAAAATGCATCATTGTTGATTGGTGGTGTTTTCGATAATGAGTCTCAGAGTGTCAGAGTTTTGAAACAGTCAGAGATAAAGCTGGGACTTTAAATGAGACCACCAGGGTAGAGGGCTCTGTGCTTTCTCAGTAAGAAGCCGATTTTTTTCTGTTTTAGTAACTTCAAGAGAAAGTGAAGGAACAACTGTTTATGTTGTAATGTAAATGATGACAGGAATGAACTAACCGTTCAGTTCACAACACTGCATGTGGGAAATGTATAGTGTACAAAAGTACAATGAACTGTTTTTAATGATTAAAAATCACACCATCACACCACGCAGTCTTTGATTATTTCCCCCATATCAGCTCATCCTGATGTGTTTAATTCCTTACAATCCAGTAAAATGAACTAAAGAATAAATAAAACTTGCCTTAAAACAATATACAGTAAAATGAAATTAATGGGTTATTCTATAATTAGAGGTACATTTGGGATTTGACCGTGCAACAACAAAAAAAAGTTTATTTTTCCACAAAACCCAAACATGACCTAACATACCACCCTTAAAATCGAATACTTCTTATATTTGCCAAAATCAGGGTTACCTGGTTTTGAAAGCAGAGATGCTAGATACATTCTGGCTATATAACTATAATTACTATATTATATAACTATATTATGGACAAAATAAATCATTTTTCACAGCTTGGGAAAAATAGCCATCTGATTTGATAGATTATGTAACCACTTACCAAAAGCAAAAAATTCTGATCATTAACACTTTAAGGAAAACATATTTGGAGGCATAATACCTTTCTAGTTTCATAAATGTGGCCCTTGCATTTTCTCAAGCAAGTCAAATTTGTATATGTTGTTTTGGAAGAAAACTACCTAGGGAGACAAACGACACCTCTGCTAATATCTTGGCACTATACATGTACAGTATTCAGCTGAGTATTATTGAAAAGTAAAAACTCAACAGTAATACACCTGACCATACCCAAAAATAGTTGACACAGGTTCACATACTTTGCCACTCACAGATATGTAATATTGAGACAAAAATATATGACAGAATATTTACCTCAGTAAATAACTGACCAAGTTTAACATTTTTGTCTCATTTGTTAAACTGGGTTCTTTTGATCTAATTTTAGGAAAATTTGATGATATTTTAGGTTGCATATTTACTATGCAATAATGAAAGATATATGAAAAATGCAAGAAATTTCTAAAGGGTTCACAAACTTTCAAGCACCACTGTACCTTCTAGTTATTCATCCATTCGCAGGAAATGACATCACTCTACGCAAATCCGGTGATTTTTGGAAAAAACATTCCTTTTTGAACGTGGTTTTTGTAACGAGTACAGTAACTTATTTGACAGTGGTTTATCGGACACAAATAAAATACGGCATATCACAATAAACACTTTATTTTTGTAGTACACACTCAAAAGTCCTGATTATCTAATCTGTCTAAAGGCAAAATTATGAAATTTATTATAATAATATTTGAGGTCAATTTCATGCTTAATTGCAGAGAAGAATGAGCAATTTTACTAATCCTCAAAGCTGAATACTAGGGTTTTATGTGATGTACACCTTCTTTTTAAACAAACAAACATGTCTTTTCCCACATGTAGTGGTGTGATTTGGAAAAGTATAGTTTTGTACTAGAATAATAAGCATCGGTGCTATATATTGAGGAAATATATTACAGATATATCCCACAGACATGAGATGCACCCACAATTACAGAATGACCTACTAACTGGTACCAGACTGTGACATTTTAATAAATTTCATTCCATTGTTACTAGGCAGAAATATCAAAAGCTATATTTAAAAATGTTAATAAAGTCTGCATTATAAAAATAAAATAAAATAACCATTAACTCTATTATTCTAGTAAATCAGTAATTATGTTACTAGGTTGAAATTTTTGACAAATGTTTTTAAATACATCACATGAAATTTGTAGACTTTTTAACACTGTTATTATAGCTCAGTATAACATTCTACATAATCATATTTTTTGTTATAGTACCTGGTTTATACATTTTCATACACCTCTCTGTGTGTTTATGGCAATAAACCTGGAAGGAATCATGCTCTCCATATGACTAATGTTACAAAATGAATCTTGAACCTACATGTTGAACAATAGAACATGTACTAGAGCAATACAGGAACTCTGAAGTTGCAAGTGGAGCACTAGCTGCAAAAGTTCCATGTTTTGTAAACATACATGCACATGTGCACTGCATTTATAATGGATTAGTCTGGACTAGTTTGGAAACAGTCCCTGCTTTGTTAGGTTTGTTTGTTTTGTGTGTGTGTGTGTGTGTGTGTGTGTGTGTGTGTGTGTGTGTGTGTGTGTGTGTGCGTGTGTGTGTGTGTGTGTGTGTCAGTAAGAGAGAGAGAGAGAGAGATGTATGTCTGATGATCAGTGTGTCATGGGTCGCATCCCCAAAGCCTGTCGTTCTGAGAAAGATTTATGACGCACTTCCTGTAGAGAGGAGGTGAAGTAACACTCGCTGTCCTTCACACAGGTCAACATTGAGCAATCTTCTCTCTTCCTATCACTGCAGTGTGTACATCACAGTATCTTTCAATTTACTGCTTTGCATTTTACACAGAGGATGTCATTAAATGGCACGTAACCCTGCAGAAGTAAAGTTGGTTGGAAACTGCTGGAATGCTAGACTGTGAAAAAGTACGCTATGGACGCTCATAGTCTTCCATCCAACCATCCATCCATCCATCTAAACTGTATGCTCTGACACTAATGCAGAAAACATAGGAAACATTTCAGATAACATATTTAAAATATCAGGTAGTTTGTCTGTTTGAATGAATTAAAACAAATTTTAAATAAGGCAAATAGTCACTCTTAGATATAAGATATTTTTTAATAATATTTCCTTACAGAAAATTAAATTCAGTCAGTTAAGACATGTTTGTTGTTCAGTGTTCACTTCTTGACTTTAGTTTTCTTTACTACTTTCTTGTCTTTACTCACTTCTGTACTGGTGCTACAAGACTAGTGTAGCTAACAAGTAAGATCTATCTCACCCAACATCTGGGTTGTTTTAAGGCGTGCTGTTTGCACAATGCTAAAGTATAAGTGCGTAAGAGAGAGATCGAAACATGAGAAGCCCACTTACTGAGTTCCTGATAGATGAGTTTGTTCTGGCCACACACGCACAAACGCTTTACTCTTACTAGCATTGTAACTAGCACTGGCTTGTGTATTACTACTGCTATATAATTCTACACATACACTCCTTACCCTAGTAACATACGTTCTTGTAGTTCTTCAAATAAAAGCCCCACTTTTTGTAATAAACAAACAAACAAACAAACAAAACAAATAAATAATGTAAAAAGAAGTGATTTCTGTTTTAAGCGCCAGTCAAATGTCTTAAAAAAGTCATTGTAAGAAATGTGGGTGAACACAGCAAAGAACACAGCAGAGCCAGGATAAGTTTTATTACAGATCACACCCTTGGTGCAGCTCACATGTGAGATCACCAATCAAGTTCAATTAAAAAAAAGTATTTCTGCATCTCCGTATCTTACAGAAAGAAAGAGAGAGAGAGAGAGGGAGAGAGAAAGAGAGAGAGAAAGAGAGAAATAGTGACAGAGAGAGAAAGAGAGAGAGAGCAAGGGTGAGAGAGAGTGAGAGAAAGAGAAAGAAAGAGAGAGAGAGAGAGAAAAGAGAGAGATATAGCGACAGAGAGAGAGAATGAGAGAGAGAAAGATATATATTTATATATATATATATATATATATATATATATTTATATATATATATATATATATATATATATATATATAGAGAGAGAGAGAGAGAGAGAGAGAGAGAGAGAGAGAGAGAGAACACATAAGTACAAGTCAGGAAACAAGATATAAACTCCTCCTTGAAGATATAAGCCAACATTAAACCATGCCCCTACATGCAATAGGGTTAATATTCCCAACCCCCACACACACACACACACATTCACACATGTCTTATCCCACACAGTGATCTTGATATCATCTTTATGGTGGTTGTTAGACATTGCTTTTTGATCAAAGATCAGTGAACTGATTAGCAAAGACATGGAGGGAACACAGGAGTACTGTACTGTGTTACTGTTGATACTGTATCATCCATATGCTTTATTTATTCTTGATATTGCATTCCTCTTTCCAAAAAAAAATCATCCATTATCTATGCATGTTACTTAATCCTACAAAAAATCATATTTCTGTAGACAGATCACGCCTCGGCTGATGTGTTTAGTTCAGCAGGTGGTGGGATTCAGAAGTATGCACTATAGCTATAGCTACATTACATTTACAGCATTTGTAAATGTACAGCATTCTTATCCAGATTGACTTACAATGATCTCATTTATACAACTGAGCAGTTGAGGGTTAAGGGCCTTGCTCAAGGGCCCAACAGTGGTAGCTTGGCAGTGCTGGGATTTGAATTCCCAACCTTTTGATCAGTAACCCAGAGCCTTTAACCACTGAGCCACCACTGCCACAACATGCTATAGTTACAGCATCAAGCAGCATCACAGAACCTAGAAGCAATACAGTGCATCCATGCATCCATTTTCCATACTGACACAGGGTCGCAGGGATCCTGGAGCCAATCCCAGGGAACTAGTGGCACAAGGTGGGGGACACCCTGGATGGGGTGCCAACCCATCGCAGGGCACAATCACACACACATTCACATCCCACAGACAATCTGAAGATGCCAATCAGCCTACAACACATGTCTTTGCACTGAGGGAGGAAACCGGAGTACCCGGAGGAAACCCCCGAAGCAGAGGGACAACATGCAAACTCCACGCACACGGGGTGGACAAAGTAGAGTCGGAAGTAGAGTTTATTTTCTTTATTTATTTTATATGTACTATTTTAAAAGCATGGATTATGTCCTATACTGTAATACAAAGACAGAAAATCTTCATAAATGAAAATGGTCAGACACAGCATTGTCTTGATTCATTTTCCAATATTTCTAAGGAGAATTTCATCTCAATAATATTACAGCCCTATTATATAAATTATCACATGATGACATCTTTTTTTTTTTGTTCGACTAAAGCAGAAAGTGATATTCAGAGCATTTGTATGTTAGCGGCCTGATTTACAGATCTGTCATCACCACTGTCGAGGTACTGGGCCACTTTCTCATTCAAACATTTGCCCTCCATTCTTTGTGTGTGTGTGTGTGTGTGTGTGTGTGTGTGTGTGTGTGTGTGTGTGTGTGTGTGTGTGTGTGTCAGGGCTATTATCCTGAGGGTGAAGGATGGCAGCTGATGCTCATTTCTCCTCCCTGAGCTGTCTATTAGATCTGTGTTGGGTTAAACGAAGGCCTGCAAAGCTTTTAAGTGTTGAGAGATGGATAGAGAGTCAGCCTCTCTGACACTGTGCAGACACACACACACATACACACACACACACGCACACTAACTACATCTGTAAATAAAGCATACCAGGACTTTTTTTTTTAAATCTCCATTGATCTCAGCCTATAGAGGGTATGATAGTGGTTTATGCTGTTAGAATGATTTACGCTCCAAAAATCTTGATATCCAGGAGGCTTCTAGGAAACAGCTCAAACCATCCTTTCCTTTAGCATTGAAACATATAGTGGCATTTCTACAGTCATTATTATAACATTCTCTTATAATAAAGCTCTTTCACTCATTTTAGACATATTTGATTTGATTGTGAACCCTTTCACACATATTTATTTGGCAATTATTACATAAATGTATAAATAACTATACATTTATTTCAGTTTTATGCAAAGCTATGTAAGTGGGTCAGAATATCCAATTAAATCCAAATGTAAAGTTCAGCAGTTGATGGGTACAGTGAAGTTGTGATCTGCCAGTCCTGGGACAAGCTTCTGGTGCAGAACATTAAGATGACAGGTGCTGTATAAATAAATGCATTATTATTATTCATTCATTCATTCATTTAAAGGTTCTTTATCCTGGTCAGGGTCATTGTGGATCCAGAGTCTGTTCTGGGAATATAGCCTGGATGGGATAGCAAACACACACACACACACACACACACACACACATTCATATCTACTGTAGGGACAATTTAGAGTAGCCAATCCACCGACCAGAGTGGTTTTGGGAGGTGGAAGGAAACTGGAATTATTATTATTATTATTATTATTATTATTATTATTATTACTATTATTTTTAGTGTTATAGTAGTAGTAGTAGTGCACAAATGTGATACTAAAAGAGAGTAATATCATTTCAGTTCTAATCCACTGATGAGCTGTTATGCTGATGTGATGTGCTGTAGTTGTTGTTGTTTTTTCTTTTAATACAAAATCAAGTAGTTTAACCCGCCTCATTATTTCCATCTTTAAAAAATGGTTTGTTGAAAGATCTAATGAATACAATGTCCTGCTTACACCAAATGTAGTAAATCAGCAACGACTGAGGATTCCTTCTTTAGTTTTGCAAATAACGTCGTTAAAAAGTAATGAAAGTCTCTTTCAACCAAAAACCCAAAACTAAATTAAATTAAAGATGCAAACATGATCAGCTGTCTTGGATGAAGCTTTAGTGGTATATATTTTATGATTTCTATACTGCATTTGTTGAACATTCCTTTAAACACATGATTAGCTGAAAGAGAATACAGCTCAGCACCAGGTTTCAAACTTGCTTGCTTGTATTTCCTCATTAGTAAGTCTCTTTGGATAAAAGCGTCTGCTAAATGAATAAATGTAAATGTAAACAGCCTTTGCAACTACTCAAGTGAAGAACAGAGATCTGAATTGGATCAGTATTGGGTATCAGACAACATGCAGAGTACTAATAAAAACTACTTGGACTGTTTTTGTTGCTGTACTAGCTCTTCTGTAACAGGTTTTTAGTATAATAGTATTCTTAGACCCTGACATATTTGTACTAGGATGAGGATCCTAGAGGTCTCACTGGATAAGCGCATCTGCCAAACGCTTTAAATGTAAATATACTGTAACATCAAAAATAAATCATGAGGAGATTATTGCATACATAAATTACTGCTGCAACTTGTGAGGTAAACATATTTACAACAGCTCAGTGAAAAATAATAAGACCACTTGCATTCTTGTACATTTACAGAATAAATTTGCTCGCCTAATTGTCACGGTCTTCATTTAGTACTGTTGTGTGTGGCCTAGAACAGTGCTAAAGCTCTGGGCCATGTGGCTCTATTATAGAGATAAAAGGCTGCATGATAAATTGTCCTTCATTCCCTTTCACTCCACAGATGTACACTATCTAACAAGAAGCGAATGAAAAGAGCCTGATTAGGCTGCAATGGCTTGAAAAAAGAAACCATTCGTCTTAGTTAGCGTCCCTTCTTGCTCTTTTGTGGGCCTTTTTTTGTTGTTGTTTAAAGCTGACTGTTGTTCCCATCCCCTGGTGCTGCAGTGTCCCGATCCAGCACACTCACACTTAAGCAGGAGTGGAAGACTTGGAGTACTGTTGACTTCTGAATAACCTCCCTCAGTAACAGGAGCTCACCCTTATATGACCCCACGCACTGGAGGGGGATCTCAGGGGGATCTTCGCACCTTTCATCAGCCTCACAGGGACACAACGGCTGGAATTCTGGGAATTTCTTTCTTCTCGGATTGCTTCAAGTTGGCAACACTGTGTGGATCGGTTATTAGACAAAAACAGATCAAAAAAATGTAAAACAAGGAAACCTGTGTGTAGAGTGAAAGTCTGTACACACAGCATTTCAGCTAATCAACATCTATGTAGTTTATGATATAGCATTGTGATCTGACCAGATGTTTAACAGATGTTTAACCCCCTCCGGGACCAAGCTTATAAACATTATTACTTTCCTTTTAATAACATTATGTAATTAATATCATCACATCATTATATATATATATATATATATATATATATATATATATATATATATATATATATATATATATATATATATTCTTTGGCCTGTACATTGTTTTATTAGCTTGTTTGCTGATATACAGCACATACTGATGTATTTTCTCACATGAATTAAAAATGTATTTAGTTAATTTTATATTACTTTCTTTCTTTCTTCATCAAATTTAACGTTAATTAGCCAATGTCAACTTTTTCTTATTTATTCATATTAATTTAATTTAACTTAGCAATTTATTAATCTATTCATCTGATTCCTTTCCTTCCTTCCGTCCTTCCTTCCGTCCTTCCTTCCTTCCTTTCTTTCTCATTCTCATTCCTAATCCATTTTAATGTAACTAGTTGTTAATTCATATAAATTAATTTTAATTGTCTTTCTTTCTTTCTTATTATACTTATTTATTTTATTCATTCATTCATTCACCATTTCATTTGAATTAATTAATTATTAAATTAATAATTTGTCATTCTATTAAAAAATAATTTGTATATCTATTCATTTATCCATGTGCCATTTAATTATCTGCGTGTTTGTTTGTTTGTTTGTTTGTGCTCATCACCATTCACCATGTATTCTTTTATATGCAAATTAGTATGTGAGTGAATATTAGTTGAACAGTAGTTGTTTTGTTAATCAGTAATCCACTCTGTGTGTGTGTGTGTGTGTGTGTGTGTGTGTGTCTGCGTCTGTCAAGGACCTCCCTAGAGTGGCCCCCCTCCTCACTGTGCTCTGTGTGTGTGTGTGTGTGTGTGTGTGTGTGTGTGCGCGCGCGCGCGCGCGCGTGTGTGAGAGCAGCAGCAGCGAATCCTCAGCAGGAGGGAGACACACAACCACCAGAGACTTAAACAGGACTCCAATTCCACCCTGGCTACCAAATGGATCATACTGAATACCTTCATCTGAGTAAGTGTTTAATGTGCTTATATTTCTCCATGAACTCACTGACTGTATCGATTTGTCTTTTTGGTTTGTCTTAATTGTATGTTACTTTATTTGCTGTCTGGATAGTTGGAGTGCACTTTGGACCAGACGGCCATAAATCCAGCACACTTGGCTCGTTTGTGTACTTGTGTCACGTGTAGTGGCCGTGCTGAAGCGTGCAGGTGATTCTGCCTCTCAGTCAGGGTCAAGGGTTGGCACTTTTATTGCTCTTCACAAATTTATGGCCTGAAACTGTTTGTTTAAGGGGTCTTCATGGAAGGATTTCACAGCAGTATCTGTATATGTGGGGCATTTAAAACATTTAAGGACATTTGTTGAAATATCAGTCAGCAGTATCAAAGATCAGGGCTTGATTGCATCACTGTGTACTGTAATCTAAATGTTTATATGATAATAATATGTACTGGTTGACTCCTACATACAGTATTTCTACTAAAAAACAATAATAGTTGTTTACTTCTGGTCTGCACTGACATTACTACAGCAAACACTGATATTAATATTGTATATGCAAATTTAAGATTGACAAAATAATGCAGATTTTGCTTTTAGTGCTGAATAATTCTTATATAATTGAATTCAATAAGTTGAATTAAACAGTCATGTCCAAAAAGCCTTGGGTAAAGTATCAGAGACATGAAGATCCACAGCTGAGCACTGGCTCTATAACCGATGTCCTGGTTATAAATAATAAAAACATTACTATTAATGATGCTTTATAATATTTTTATACATCAAGTAAATATCTAGAGCTTTGCAGGGGTGTCAGCTTCCCACAGGATGCAGATGATCACATAATCACTGAACTGAGGACATGCTGGGAGGACCAAGTCTTAGAGTCACACAGAAAATTATATTTAAAAAATAATAATATGAAGTATTATAATGTGAAGTAATGGAATCGGTCAAATGCTGAACATCATTACTGTCATTACAAGACCATTTACTCTCAAATTCTTGGGAATGTTAATGTAAGCCATTCATAAATACTCACTGATTTTGGAATACAATTTTAAAGGAATATTTTGGCAAAAAATAATAACTTTGTGATTTAGTGAAACCATGTTTGGTAGTGCTTTGGCGCTAAGACATTGAATTAAATGAAATTACATTAAATAACGTACCCCACACTGCACATTCCACATTGCTACATTGCTGATTATGCTCTCTCAGACTGAATTTTTATTTTTATTTTTTAAACACGCTTTAATTTAAAGTGGCTTGTCATTAATTAGGGTTTTCAGAGCAGGGAAAACATCAAACTCTGTAGGACTGCTGTTAGACTTACAGGACAGCAGATGGACACTGTTGTATATTTTGTGCCAAAGTCATTGTACGGAACAATGATACTTCAGAATGTGAGAGAGGGTCCAAGTGCGCGTGGTTCATTGACATACAATCCAAAATTCAGATTGAGGAACCAGGCCAAAATCCCTGACGAATTATCTGACAAAATGGCAAGGAATTGTAATCCAAAAGATAAAGGTCCAACAAAGTGACAAGCTTGAAATACTACAAGACTTGGGCCTGTGATAATTACAAACAGATGAGTCAACTAAGTTATGATCGAGAGTGGATAGTTTTTAGATTTTGGAACACAGGGACCTCTGGTGGTGAGTTTGGGGAATGCGACTGATTAAAGACTTTATCAGCTAAATCAGGTCTCAGGTGACTAGCATGACAAAAATCTTCAATATAAGCAGATTTATCTAATGTTTCCCAATATGAGATTATGATAAAAGAAATACGAGATTATTACGCCTATTTCTAGACACTGCTACTCATTTCAAAGCTTGAAATTATTCTTGTTCTTTGGGCAAAATGATCTGACAATTTATGACAAGCTAATTTAAAGTCTTGAAAAGGCTTAGTAATCATATATATGTTTCACTGAAGCAAATTCAGTATTTCTCACAATAAGAAATACTAAATATGTGATTATATCTGTAATTTTCTTTTTTACTGATGTAATTTTTTCAGTTTACATACAACAGCTATAGTGAAGCACAGTAATGGTATTCCTGACTTTAGCACTAAAATTAACAGACTTCAGAACTATCGCTCTGAAGAAAGTAATTCCAGGGTCATGAATCATGTCTATCTGAGATACTGAATATTTCAACATGTTCTAATGAAGTTTATTATTTAGGCATGCAGGTTGCTTTAGTGAAGATACACTAGCAGAGAAGATGCTGATGCTGCCACACACTCACTCACTCACACACACACACACACACACGCGCGCGCACACACAATCATTATCTAAATGCATTAAAAGGTTTCTCAAGAAAATGTCCATATAAAGAATGTACAAACAATAAAATAAAAGCTCTCAGAGGTCACATTTGGTCACATGAGGTTAAAGGAGATTTGCAAAGGATACAAACATAATTGACAGACATTATGCTTCTATTTTCGTTCTAATTTGCTGGATGTGACATTCTACTGCTGACACTCATTGACCTCTGTGTCTTCTGATTGGATGCAGGGACACTACGGTCTTATCTCTGGGTATTTGGATTGGATGCACTGTGTGAACTGTGACACTATCAACCCTTTTTCTGTTCAGTAATAGCTTGTAGAACCCATATGACCTTGTCTCTCTGCATTCTTATTGCTAATTGTTGTTCTATGTACTATTATTACAAAAGGTCTCAGAAAAAAATCCAAGAATGCACACATTTGATTCACAAGTGTATATTCAGCACTTTACACTTTTGCATTTTGCAATGCTTATAAAATAAGTAATAAAAGACATAAGAAATTGAAAACATACAGTGCTGTGAAAAAGTATCTGTTTTTGTGTATATCTCATACTAAATCGTTTTAGATCTTCAAACAAAATACAACATAAAACAAAGGCAACCTGAGTAAACACACAATACAGTTTTTATTTTATTTTTTAAAATTTTATTGAAGCAAAAATAGGTTATCCAGCACCTATCACCCATGTGAAAAACTAATTGCCCCCTTAAAGTTAAAAGATGGTTGTGCCACCTTTAGCAGCAATAACTGCATCCAAACTCTTCTGATAACTGGAGATAAGTCTTTCACTTCCTTCTAGGATTAGGATTTACTCCTATGCTTTGGATCATGAAATGATCAAGTTGCGCTTGAGTTTCAATTTACAGACTGAAGATTAGACATTCTCCTTTAGGATTTTCTGGCAGAGAGCAGAATTCATGTTTTCCTCAATTATTGTAAGTTGGCCAGGCCCTGAAGCAGCAAAGCATCCCCACACCATCACACTTCCACCACCATGCTTGACTGTAGGTATAATGTTCTTTTGTGGAATTCTGTGTTTGGTTACGTCAGCTGTAACGGGACCCCTGTCTTCCAAACAGTCCCACTTTCAACTCATCAATCCACAGAACATTCTCCCAAAAGGTTTGAGGATCATCGAGGTGTGTTTTGTTAAAATTCAGACGAGCCTTAATGTTCTTCTGGGTTAGCAGTGGTTTTCACCTCTCCACTCTTCCATGGATGCTATTTTTGCCCAGTGTCAGTCACTTCTGGGAAGATTCACTACTGTGCCGAGTTTTTTCATTTGGAGATAACGGCTCTCACTGTGGTTCTTTGGAGTCCCAGAGCCTCGGAAATAGTTTTGTAATCCATCCCAGACTGATGTGTTTCAATCACCTTCTTCTTCAACATTTCTGGAATTTCTTTCAATTTTGGCATAATGTGTTAATTGGTAAGACTTTTAACCAAATTCATGCTGTTGAAAAAGTTCTATTTAAGTGTTGATTTGAACAAACAGGGTTTGCAGTCATTCGGCCTGGTTGCTGAACCCCATTATGAATGCAGATTTATTGATTTTGGGAATTAGTAACTACGGGGCTAAATAAAGTTTCACAGTCCCAGTTTGTATTGGAGAACTTTTTTGCTTCAATAAATAACATTTTCATTTCAAAACTGTATTTTGTGTTTACTCAGATTGCCTTTGTTTTATCTTAGATTTTGTTTTAATTTTGTTTTTTTGTTTTTTTGTCTAACTAAATTGACATCGGTCTAGGTGTAATATGACTCGTTACCTAATGATACATACATCTAATACACACACCTGTTAATATATAAAAATATAATATATAAATATACTCTAGGCAGACTTTCTACTTGTGTCTCAGGCTTGCTCCTCTTTTCTTTTCCCTCTACACCTGTTCTCTTGGTGTAGCAATGTCTTCACATGGCTTTTCCTATCAGATGACACCCAGATGAGACAATCATCCTTGCCTTCCCACAATCAGAGACTCTGCTACTCAGATCAGTGCATGTCTGGCAGGCTTCATGGATGGCATCTCATCACCTAAATGTGAATATACTGTATAACAAGACCTAGTTGCTGTATATTCCTGAAAATGCATGCCATTTGCTGTCACTTTTGAGAACAAACCCATGTGTTATATGTGAGCTGAATCTTCAAATGCAGATGAAAACCTTATAAAAGTCTCTTTAATAAGCACTTAAATGCATCTTGTGTTTGAGAGGGCTTTCCTGTCTCTTGGTGGTGTCATAGATTCAAATGATTCATTTTTCAAGTATAGACAAGAAAGAGCATTTGTTAGTTGCCATAAGAGTAAATATAAATGTAATTATAAGACTAATTTCTGTGCAGAACAATCTATCCTTCTTCTAAATGGATTCTGATTGGACAGTATCTGGTGTACAGTACCCTCGACTAATATTGGCACCCTTGGTAAATATGAGCAAAGAAGCCTGTGAAAACTTGTCTTTATTGTTGAACCTTTTGATCTTTTATTCAAATTCACTAAATTACTCTGCTCTCATGGATATCAAACAATTACAAACACAACACAGGTTTATCAAAAAAAAAAAAAAAAGGCTAAATATATGTGTGCAACAATTATTGCCACCACTATGAATTTATATGAGAAAAATATGTTTGAAGTATATTCCCACTAATATTTTACATTTCGTTTAGTACACCTGGGTGACTAGGAACAGGAAATTTTTCAACCATGACTTACTGTTTCTCAGGGGTATAAATATGAGGTAACACATAGGCCAAATTCCCTTAGTCATTCATAACAATGGGTGAGACCAAGGAATATAGCTGTGATGTGAGGCAAAAGGTTGTTGAGCTTCACAAAATAGGAAGTGGCGATAAGAAAATAGCACAAGCATTGAAAATGCCCGTTTCCACCATTAGGGCAATAATTAAGAAGTTACAGTCTACTGGAAATGTTATGAATCAACCTGGAAGAGAACGTGTGTCTATATTGTCTCAACAGTGGCTAAAAAATCTCCAAGGATCACAGCTGGAGAATTGCAGAAGTTAGTTGCGTCTTGGGGTCAGAAAGTCTCCAAAACTACAATCTGAAGTCACCTACATCACAAGTTGTTTGGAAGGGTTTCAAGAAAAAAGCCTCTACTCTCATCCAAAAAACAAACAAGCATCTTCAGTTTGCCAGACACTACTGGAACTTCAAATGGGATCGGGTTCTACGGTCATAAGAAACCAAAATAAATCTTTTTGGTAATAAACACGAGAGGTGATTTTGACGCACACAGAGGTAGACATATGGAAAAGTACCTCATGCCCACAGTTAAATATGATGCTGGCTCTTTAATGTTTTGGGGCTGTTTTTCTGCCAGAGGACCTGGACATTTGGTTAGGATACATGGCATCATAGACTCTATCAAATGTCAACAGGTATTAAATGAAAACCTGGCTGTCTCTTCCAGAAATCTTAAAATGGGCCATGGTTGGATCTTCCAGTGGGACAATGATCCAAAACATACATCAAAATCAACACAAAAATGGTTTACTGACCACAAAATCAAGGTCCTGCCATGACCATCCCAGTTCCTTGACTTGAAACCCATAGAAAACCTGTGGGGTGAACTGAAGAGGAGAGACCACCAGCATGGACCTCGAAATGTGAAGGATCTGGAGAGAATCTGTATGGAGGAATGGTCTCAGATCCCTTGCCATGTATTCTCTAACTTCATCAGGCATTATAGGAGAAGTCTCAGAGCTGTTATCTTGGCAAAGGGAGGTAGCACAAAGTACTGACTAAAAGGGTGCCAATAATTGCTGCACACCTATATTTAAATATTTTTGATAAACCTGTGTTTTGTTTTCAATTGCTTGATATCCATGAGAGCAGAGTATTTTTTTTTTTTTAACAAAAGATCAAAAGGTTAAACAATAACGAGACAATTTTTCACAACTTACTTTGCTCATATTTACCAAGGGTGCCAATATTAGTGGAGGGCACTGTGCTTGTATTATGCCTTTTCCTTTTGCAGACACAATAAATCACTCACCATTTAATGAATCATCAAAGAACTAAGGACTTAGCGCACTGACCACTCTCTCTCTTACGCTCTCTCTCTCATACTCTCTCTCTCTCTTACGCTCTCTCTCTCTCTTTGTGTGTGTGTGTGTTTTCTGATTGCAGGTTCTTCAGTACAGGTTGACAACAGTCACCTGAGGCCATCCTCCCATGCACCCATCGGCTCCATGGTAACACACCTCCATCCTTCGGTCATAAGCAGTATTGCATCACCCTACGCTGTCATCACCTCCTCCTCATCATTGAGCTCAACCACTTCATCCCTGACTAGCACACCTAACATGGGCTTCAATCCTCAGGTACCCACAAATCCCACAGGACATACAGACAGCTTTTACCCATTTTACACTTTCTTACATCTTCATGAATAGGTTTTATGCATTTTGAAATGTGTAGTAGTCTACACTTCTAGACTAGTTCTTTTGCTACCCTCTACTGGTTCAGAACAGAGTTACACAATGACTTGCCTGCTCTGCATGTTTTTGTATTCTTGTCTGTAACACATATGATAAAACAGATCATTTTAATGTCTTCTTTGACATGGGTCTGTTAAAGCAGGAAAACACTCAAATGTTCAGGGCATGGGGAACTCCAGGAGTGATTACCGTTATGTATTGGAAACTCTAAATCCGGGGTGTCAAGTAGGTCACCCAAACAAAAAATCAGTTTAGTAAATCAATAACATATCAACAATTGCTCTTTATTAGCATTTAACTGAAAAGTACATTTTCAGTGCACAATTGTTATATCACCTAGAAAATATATGAACAGACTACAATTTGTTACTACTAATAATAATAATGTTTGTGTGGGTTGGTTGGGGTGTGGGTTGGTTGGATGTGTGGGTGTGGGTTGGGTGTGGGTTTGTGGGTGTGTAGGTTGGCTGGGTTTGTGGGTTGGTTGGGTGTGTGGATGTGTTAGTTGGTTGGGTGTGTGAGTTGGTTGGGTGTGTGGGTTGGTTGGGTGTGTGGGTGTGTGAGTTGGTTGGGTGTGTGGGTTGGTTGGGTGTGTGGGTTGGTTGGGTGTGTGGGGGTGTGGGTTCATTGGGTGTGTGAGTTTTGTTGGGTATGTGGGTTGGTTGGGGGTGTGGGAGTTAGTTGGGTGTGTGGGTTGGTTGGGTGTGTGGGTTCATTGGGTGTGTGAGTTTGTTGGGTATTTGGGTTGGTTGGGGGTGTGGGAGTTAGTTGGGTGTGTGGGTTGGTTGGGTGCGTGGTTGTGTGGGTTGGTTGTGTGTGCGGGTGTGTGGGTTGGTGGGGTGTGTGGGTTGGTTGGGTGGGTAGGTTGGTTGGGTGTGTGGGGTGTGTGGGTTGGTTGGGTGTGTGAGTTGGTTGGGTGTGTGGGTGTGTGAGTTGGTTGGATGTGGGTGTGTGGATTGGTTTGGTGTGTGGGTGTGTGAGTTGGTTAGGTGTGCGGGAGTGTGGGTTGGTTGGGTGTGTGGTTGTGTCGGTTGGTTGGATGTGGGTGTGTGGGTTGGTTGGGTGTCCTGGCCAGAGGGTCATATGTTTAACACACCTACTCTAGACCAGTAATCATGAACTATGTTCCTGTAATTACTTTGCCATTTCACTGTTCCCCCTAGATGAACACCCTGGATGCCTCAAGAGATGTTAAACCTCCTGCTAACATCAGTAGCAGTTATCAGTGCATTAGTCCAGGCTCTCTGTCCAAACACCTGTGCTCCATATGTGGAGATCGATCTTCTGGTAAAATCTGCTGTGCATATTACATCATTATATCCATCCCCATGATGGTAGCGGAAGCTAGGTGAAATTTGAATTTTGTTGCCAGTGTAGATATAAATGATTCCAGTGACTAGCATTGGGCTTACAATATACTCGTGGGATTTCAGAGTGAGTTTGAGTGATATTATATTCCTTTTTTCTCATAAGATGTGACTCTTTCCAGGTAAACACTATGGAGTATACAGCTGTGAAGGCTGCAAGGGCTTCTTCAAGAGAACTATCCGGAAAGACCTGACATACACATGCCGGGACTGTAAGGAGTGTTTAATAGATAAGCGGCAGAGAAACCGCTGTCAGTACTGCCGCTATCAGAAATGCCTGGCAATGGGAATGAAGAGGGAAGGTGAGGCCTCTTCAGACATCTGGGCAACAGTCTGAGGACTTTTACTTAAAAATCTTCCTTCAAACCTGGCTTCATGTGATAACAATTGATAAAGTAACATTTCATTTTATTTGTGATTTTCAAAAACCTTATTTAAATGCAATCCCAAGGGCTCACGGGGGCTTAGTGGTTAGAATGTTCGCCTCACACCTCCAGGGTTGGGGGTTTGATTCCTGCCACTGCCCTGTGTGTGGAGTTTGCATGTTCTTCCCATGCTGTTGGGGTTTCCTCTGGGTACTCTGGTTTCCTCTCCCAGACCAAAGACATGCATGGTAGGCTGATTGGCATGTCCAAAGTGTCCATAGTGTATGAATGTGTATGTGATTGTGGCCTGTGATGGATTGGCACCCTGTCCAGGGTGTACCCCGCCTTGTGCCCCATGCCCCCTGGGATAGGCTCCAGGTTCCCCACGACCCAGAAGTTTTTGCCAAGTGAAAAACACCAGTACTCACTCCAGCATTACACTTGTGTATTTTGTTGAAGTTAACATATTTCCATTACAGACGTGATGTTTATATTTTTTCTACCTAAGAGTAAATATTTGAAACAAAATGTCCCATTGGTAACTGTCTCTTTCCCTCTGTCGTCCCCATGAGGATGGGAATGTCTGATTGTTTTGACCTTGTGGGGACATTGAATTGGAAAACTTTTTTTTTAATGTCAGGGGAAGGTCCACACAACGATATTAAGACAAATGTGTGTGTGTGTGTGTGTAGCTGTGCAGGAAGAAAGGCAACGGGGTCGAGATAAAAATGACAACGAGGTTGATTCCAGCAGCGGTTTAAACGAAGAAATGCCAGTGGAGAAGATTTTAGATGCCGAATTATCCGTGGAGCCAAAAACAGACACCTACATCCAGACTAATGCAGACACCTCAGTAAGAAAACAACTCGACACCTAGTTCACTCCGTATACATAGACTTTACACACAGGCACATTTTTGTGTCACATCTGCTAAACATAAAATTCACTCTCATTCATTAAGTAAACTTTCATATCATTCGAAATGCTCTCGTATACAGTACATCCAAAATGCTTTGTCACACTCTGCAAAAAATATCTTCGCAAGTAAAATCTTGAACAAAGTTATCTAAGGATGCATTTCAATCAGCTCCCTAGTTCAGTAGTCATTGAAGTCATTGATCAGGAAGTCGGCCATTTTAAGGGCAGTCTCAATCACAAAATCCTTCCAGTGCACTGGAATATTCACACCCCAAAAAAATCCCACAATGCACTGCAAAAACCAGGGATCATCGATGCACAATATGTTCCCTTACTGAAAATGATTTCATTTTCTGAAGCATCTCAACTCAAAAAAAAAAAAAAAGATGGACAAACTCTCAGCCTTCGTCTCAGTACTTCGTCTTCGTCATTTTGTTGTAGCTCTCAAATGATTTACTTATGTTAGGTTTATTTACTTTACTTGATGTTCTATATACAGGTTCAACTTGTTTGAATCTAATGATGACTTTTAAGTGTTTAATTATTTTTTACGATCCTGCTTAAAGTACCATGACAGACACACGTGAGATTAGAATGATTATAATATATAAAGGTTATAATGTCAGACATTTATCAGTCCTGCCTGTGGTTGATAAATGCCAGTGGTGATGTGAGATTTACAAGGCGAGTACGTAGTCATGTCCCTAGAAATTGTCATCAGTGTCCCAATGTGTAGTGAACCAGGGTCCTTACCAGAGCCCGAACTTGTGTACACGATATACAGATTCACGAGCGAGTGAGCTGATTGAGACGCACTCCTCCTATTTCTTATTTCATTTTTTATAATATTTGTTATTATTTAACGATGGACACAAATGGTCACAAAGCAGCTTTACAGAAATATATCAATTCTGGATATAAATTAAACATTTATAAATGATTAATGTTTAAATAAAAATTTATAAACATACATTTATAAATGTTATTATATAGTAAATATCAGATCAGTATGGCTACTTCCAGACGTATTTCCTAATTTCAAGCTTAAAGTCGTCTTATTCTATGGGCAGATCATTTTGCGTCTTTCCAGGAATAAACACTTGAAATAAGCAAAAACATCTGGCAATAGAATAAGACCGTTTCAAGCATGAAATGAGTAAAACTATCTATCAATAGGCTCAATAATCATAGATTTGTCTAGAAACAATCTAATAAAGAGGAATGTTAGTTGAATTTGAATATCTTCAAGATATTTTTATGTGCTAGGATATCATTTTTGCTGAGCACAAAATTCTCTTACATTCACATAAAATATATTAACATTAAAATCAGCACTTCACCTCACACACACGCGCACACACGCACACAATATGTTAAGTTAGACACTTTAGTAAGCTTACTAACAGGCTACACTGCAAAAAATGACATCTTAGTAAGTGAAAATATCTTGAATTTAGTTACATTTATCTAGTCTTTTCTATTGAAATACTGTATTACAGTAAACCAAATATAAGATTACTAAAAGCCTAACAAATTTCTGCTAATTTCATTTTTACCTAAAACATTTTTATTAATTTTAAGCTTGAAATAGTCTTGTTCTATTGGCAGATAATTTAGCTCATTTTAAGCATTTATTTATAAAAAGAAACAAAATGATCTGTCAAAAGAACGAGAAAATGTAAAGCTTGAAATGAGTAAAAAAATAATCTAGGAATAGGTTTAATAATCTTATATTTGGCTAATTATATTTGCACTTACTAAGATGGCAGTTTGTGCAGTGTACGGTCTCATTTCTTCACCGAGGGCCCTTCTGTGCCGCAGACCTCCAGTAAACAGTTAGGATATTAAATGTAGAGAAGGATGATCTAGACTTTGGTTATTTGTCACGTGTTTCTGATGAGAACGTTCTCTGGTTTCTGATAGACAAATGACCCCGTAACCAACATCTGCCAGGCAGCTGATAAACAGCTGTTCACCCTGGTGGAGTGGGCAAAACTCATCCCGCACTTCTCTCAGCTACCTCTGGATGACCAGGTCATCCTCCTGCGAGCAGGTCAGTAAACTCCTTGTGTCCACATTAACACGGGGACGACATTGTTAGGTGAACATTAGGTCACATGGTTAAGGACAAACTTGTTAGGTACCTCACCCCTAGTGTGTACCAACACATTTAACTGTCCTCCTCGCTCTGCTCCATTGCTAAGTTTGTGTGTGTGTGTGTGTGTGTGTGTGTGTGTGTGTGTGTGTGTGTGTGTGTGTGTGTATCCAGGCTGGAACGAGCTGCTCATCGCATCGTTCTCTCATCGCTCTGTGTCGGTGAAGGATGGCATTGTGTTAGGCACAGGCCTGCATGTCCACCGCAACAGTGCACACACTGCAGGAGTGGGGTCCATCTTTGACAGGTCTGATCTACAAACATACACTATTGTCCGATCTCTAATACCCTATAATCTGTCCGATCTCTAATACCCTATAATAATCTATCTACTGTCTAATCTGTCTACTTTACAGTTACTTGTGTCTGATGTCTCTAAGGCCCAATTGTGTCCAGTGTATAGTATCTGGAGTGATTGCTGTTTGATTTCTAACATCTTTTTATTTTCTGGTGTCTAATCTCTCTATTTTAGACAGATATCTTGTCTATGACTCCTCTAGTAAATAAGAAATACTGTCTGACCTCCAGTGTCCGATCTTTCTAGTGTCTAATCTATAACATCTGTTCCCTCTTGTATCTGATCCATTGTGTCTGATTTTAGTGCTTGATCTTTCTACTAGCTGATCTCTAATGTTGGTCCAATTTCTCTAATATTTGATGTCTGATTTCTCTGGTCTCTGATTTATATTGTCTGATCTCTTGCATCTGATTTCTCGCATCTGATCTCTAGTGTCTCATGTCTGATCTTAAAAGTCTGGATTTTCTAGTAACTGATCTCTCTAATGTCTGAACTCCTATGTCCATTTTTTCTAATAATGGATATCTAATGTCTGATTTCTCAAGTGTCTGGTCTATAGTGTCTAATCTCTCTAGTGTCTGATGCGTTTGTGCTCTGGTGTCTAATCTGTCTAGTGTCTGTGTCTCAACTCCATTGTCTAATCCCTCTAATGTCTGATGTGTTTGAGCACTTGTAGTGTCCGATCTCTCCAGAGTCTGATCTGATTGCTGTATCTGCAGGGTTCTTTCTGAGCTGGTGTCTAAAATGAAGGACATGCAGATGGACAAGACGGAGCTCGGCTGCCTCAGAGCCATCGTTCTCTTCAACCCAGGTGGCACTTTAACCTAAACAACTCTAAACTCTGTTACATTCAACTTAATAATCTTTTACTAATCGGATTAATGGCACAAAACATAATAATAAAAATAAAAACCCTTTTCACACCTAAATCAGAATAAACCCACAGTAAATCTGCCTGAATAAAATTATATATTTGATTGAATTAATTCAATATTCTGTTTAATAATCTGATCAATAGAAAATAATTACCATATGAACACTTAAGTATGATTACTTTGATAATTGGAATATTTGCATACATTTTGCCTGTGTTTATGTCACAACCCATGCTGACCACCATGATGCCTGTAAACCTGTGAAAGTAATCTTACACCTATGACAAGATTTTAATATAATTGTGTGTAAGAATCTGGAGCACATTTACATTTTCATCAGGAATGCTAATATATATGTAGCGTAGGAGGCTACATGTTTTGTTGACTTTGCTGAAATGCTGAATCTGTCCGTAGATGCCAAAGGTTTGTCCAGTCCATCTGAGGTAGAGGCACTGAGGGAAAAAGTTTACGCCTCACTGGAGTCATACACCAAGCACAAATATCCAGACCAGCCAGGCAGGTGAGACTCATATCCACTGGCATTAATAATAATAATAATAATAATAATAATAATAGTAATAATAATGTACATTTCTAAACTCAAAAAGCATGGTTTTTAAAATTTGTGCATTTTTAGCATTGATAATCTTTTATCATTTTGCATTTGATTGTGCATGGGTGTGTGTGTGTGTGTGTGTGTGTGTGTGTGTGTTTGAGAAAAATGAGCTTTTGCCCCTCAAAAAATAAGTCTGTTATTCTAAACTTCAAAGTAGATGACAACACGTCTATGAAGTATTTATGCGCGGGAGGGTTTGTTTGAACTGCAGACAGTGTGTTAAACTGCTATTCGCAGACACAGAAGTGTGTTTGATCTCTTTCCCTGGTTTATTTAACCCCTTACAATCGATTACACATGTAATCAGTTGAAGCTTATATTGTTCCATAAGTACAGTAATATGAGTAGGTGTGTAGTGATGAGAGCGAAGGACGTCAGTGGAGTCCATAATATCCTGAATAAGGTGGTGAACTTTATGTATGTAGTCATTTATGTCTAGTGGATGATTATCAGTTGACGATTATTGATTAAGAATACATACAGTAATTTACTGCTGAGAAACCAGCTGAATATCCTGTTTTCACACCTTTTGTTTTGTTTGATTTGACTGTTAATTGTTATGGTCATTTTTTAATCAGACAGATAAATAGATAGAGTCCCCTCTGAAAGTATTGGAACATCAAGGCCAATTCTATTGTTTTCACTATACATTTGGGTTTGAGATCAAAAGAATTTCAGCTTTCATTTCCTCCTGTTTACATCTAGATGTGTTAAACAACTTAAAACAGTGGATGGGAAAAGTGGAAGATTTTAGACTGGCCGAGTCACCAGACCGTAACCCAATTGAGCATGCATTTCACCTCCTGAAGAGGAGACTGAAGGGAGAAACCCCCCAAAACAAACAACAACTGAAACAGGCTACGGTACAAAGCCTGAAAAAGCCTCACAAAGAAAAATGTAGCAGTCTGGTGATGACTTTAATTCACTTTAAATTCTGTTCCTATACTTTTGATCACCTAAAAATTGGGTGGTCTGCCACCAAAGGTGCCATGTTTTAAGTTGGCACCTTACATCTAGATGTAAATATGGAAGGAAATGAAAGCTGAAATTCATCTCATGTTCATCTTTTGAACTTAAACCCAAATGTCTTAAATGTATAGTGAAATCAGTAGAATTGGCCTTGCAGTTTGATTGATTGATCACTTTATTCATCCCAGAGGGATATTCATATATTACAGCCGCACAGATAGTTTGAAAGTATACTAGGAGTAATTTAGCATTATAAATGAAATAAAGAGTAAGCATTGCTTATTAAAATAACATATCCATTGTTTTACTCTCCATATTTCGTCATTTCTTCAGCTATAAATATGTGTACAGAAATATACATAAAATACATGTATATAAATATGCGTATGTATAAATAATGAGTTAACGATGACACAATAATGAGACAAAAAACAAAGAAACAAAACAAATTCAACAAAAACCTGGCCAAATAAATAAGTAGCTGATTAAATAGGTAAGTAATAAGTAATAAATTATTCATAAGTAACTAATTAAATAGGTAAGTAAATAAGTAAAATCAAGTAAATAAATATCACTTTTACTGTTCCTACCTCTTTCAGAAAATAGGGATAAACAGTTTACCTTTATATTAGTAAAAAATGATGAAACGTTGTTACTAATACTAAGTATTACAACTTGAGAAATTGTGGTTTTGTTTCCTGATAAACACATACTATATCTATATATATATCTATATATATATATAATATATACCTTGCTGTATCTGTACTATTTGCTGCAGGTTTGCGAAGCTCCTGCTGCGTCTTCCTGCTCTTCGCTCCATCGGCCTCAAGTGTCTCGAGCATCTTTTCTTCTTTAAGCTCATCGGTGATACTCCAATAGACACGTTCCTCATGGAGATGCTGGAAGCTCCACATCAAATCACGTGATGCTAATCATGCCCTTTACCTTGTAAATATCCACCTCTTTTCCCTGATCTTCTTTTATACTACATTTTAAACAAAGGACATTTTAATTGTTATTAACCAAAAAGCCAAGTATTAATGTTAATTTTGTACATAGATTTCGCCACCGATGTAGTACAGAGTGATTCTGTTCACTGTGAAATTGTGTAAACTGCCAACATGTATTTTGTAATGTTATGTAAAAAGAATAAAAACAATTTAAAATAGCATTATCCAGCATTTTCTGTATAAGTATTGAGGACTGTTTTCTTTGTTTTTAATTTTTTTCTTGCCATGTTTTTAAAGCCATATTTCCACGTTCAAAGGATGTGATGGCTAAGATCAGATATTTTTCTCTTTTTTTTCATTAGTGGTTTAAATTTTAGAGAAACAGTGATTTAAAAAAAACACCACCACCACCTTTTTGGACACAGTATATTTTTTCCCCACAGATGAAATAAAAAGGTCACCTGAAATTAACTTCAGATTGTTATGCTCGGGTTACTGTATGTATGGAGTTTCACATGTTTTCATGGGTTTCCACTGGGTTCTCTGGTGTTCTGCCACTTTTCAACAAATGCCAGTAGGTGGACTGGCTTCTCAAAATTGTCCCTAGGTGTGTGTGTGTGTGTGTGTGCACGGTGTGTCTGCATACAACATAATGTAATTTCATCTTCATCGTAACATTTCTGTAGAAGTAACATTTCTGTCAGTTTGTAGCTATTCAATGCGTGCAATATTCATTATTTCAAATGTTTTTAATAGATAAATTGCCTTTTGCTTAATTGCTTAATATGGCTTCTTTAAATGTTCTTTAAGCAAAAATCCCTTTCTGGATAAGATTGGAAACCCATGCCTTAACAGATGTGTCTCGTGTTCATCAGACTGATAGACTGACCGAGCAGTTGAACATGTGTTTAAGTAAACAAAGGGAAACAGTAGACAGTAGCCACATGTCTGGACTGCAGTATTTGGCTGTGTTGAAGCTCATAACTATAACAGACGGTTTTAATAATCAGAACAATGTGCTCCTTGGTGTGACGCACCACATTTTCATTAGAAAGACATTACCTCAGCAAAGGCAATATCCCACAAAGCGGATGTCTTCCCTCACATGTACTTTTATTCTTCACACGCACTCTTTTTATTGCACCAGTAAAAAATACTATTACATCATTATAAAGCTGTGTCATTTGAGAAACACAAAAAACAATGTTTCATTTAGGCAACTGTTTTATACATATTGGTTAATGACACCAATAAGGATATTAACATACCCTCATCTACTTTCACTTTTTGTCAATATAATGAGTCCTTAGGAGAAATAGAATGAGACAAAAATGAAATATGATATTTTTCTGAGATTAGTTAAAACAGAGGCAAAGGCAACACTCGGCATCTCTTGACCACAAGGCAAACACTTCACACACTTTTTTTCTCTAATATTATTGCACAATTTATATATATTTTGTATTTTAAAAAATAGGGAAAAAACAATAAAATAGGAATTGTGGCATGTGCAAAGGTTTAGACACACTTAATAAGTCAGTACTCATTAGTAACGTCTCCCTTCTCCCAGATATCACAGCTTGCAAACACTTTTGTACCTCATTAGGAGACTTTCTATTGCATTTTACTGAGTTCCTAGCAGAAGACTTCCAGTTCTGAGTCTTGGACCATCTTGTATGCATAGCATGCTAATATCTACTTAAATATTTTCAGTGAGGTTAAAGGCAGGCCTTTCTTGAAGTAGTTCATTGTGGATTTTAAGATATGTTTTGTATCGTTGTCATGTTGTAGATCTCTTTTTAGCTTCAGTTTCCTGACTGACTGACTGACTGACTGACTGACTGTGTACGAATATCCCTACTATCCTACTACAGAGTATGCAAAAAGCAGTACGCCAAAGCAGCAGTATGTCCAAATTCTCAGTATTTATAAAACGGTAGGTGAGAAATACACGAATGATCTGCTGCGTCCGCTGAGATTCTGCAGTATGGAACCTCTGGACACTGTGGATACTGCGCTATCCCATGAGGTAATGCAGAATAACTGCCAGAATCCACGTCGCATCCAGATTGTATTCATGATTACCAGTACTGTATCAATGGCCAAGCAGTAAGTACTGAATCGAATGCAGTAGGTACTGTCACAGAATGCGATTTCGGACACAGCCACTGTTTAACATTTTCCTTCTAAAATTTGCTGGAATCTATTCCTCCATCTACCCATACAAAATTACCTGTGTGCTGTTACACAACCCCTAAGCATAATAGATCCATCCCAATGCTGAACAGTTGGCGAGATGTTTGTTTCATCAAATGTTGCGTCTTTTTATCTCCAAACATACCTTTGGTGATTGTGGCCAAAGACTCCCAGGTTTATTTCTTAATTCACTTGTTTCCAAAATGCCCCTGCCTTATCTCGATATTGTTTTGCATACATCAGTGGTGACATTTGTGATGAGGTCACATGTAAGGTTTTTTTCTGATGACTCTTCCATGCAGTTCACGTTTGTGCAAGCAATGCCGCAGAGTAGAGCTGTGCACCACTACGTCTGTGTTAACTAAGACTCCTTGCAGGTCATTAGTTTCATATAAATGTTTTTCTTTGCTTTTCTGGACAGCATATGGGCATGCAGGTTTACCTGAGAGATTACTTGGTTCTCTAGATCTTGCCTTGACTTCCACAGAGCCTCTTAACTGTTATTTCTTAATGACATTTCAGACAGTAGAATTGTGAGCTGGAAGTGTTTTCAAATCGTTTTATAGCTTTCCTTTGCTTTGTAGGCATCAGTTAGCTTCATTTTCAGATCTTCAGTCAGCTGTGTAGAGGTGCCCATGGTTGAGAAGTGTTAGTGCACAGTTTTTAAAAATACATGTGCAAAATGTCTTGAATTCTTTTTTTTCTTTTTTTTTTTTAACGCATTTAGATATCTGATTGACATTGATTTAATGTCTAGCAAATCACATTTAGACAAAACCTTGGTTGTGTGATCTGGTAGAGGTTTCAACAGCAGTCAGAGGGCTTTTGGATTTTATTGGCAATTAGTTTAACTGTGTGCATTGAAAATGGCTGTAGGTGTTTATTTTTTCCAGAAAGGTAGAAGTTTAAAACAAAGACCCTTGTCTGACTTTAAATCCAATGCCACATAAGAACCAATAAAATCATTTAAATGAGGATTTAAATAAACACTTTAGGATTGATAGAGTGAGCACATCTGTGTGAGTGGGTGACAAAAGCTTCCTTCAGGCCCACAGCATTCAGTCTTACCTCAACAATGTGAACAGGACTGAAGCAAAGATGAAGGTCAGCGGAATATGATTGTAAAATATAAGGTCAGGGTGGGGAATAAAACCATTCTCACCACACAATGTGAGTCTGATCTTTGAAGGTCATTTGAAGGATTCCAGAGAGTGCTTAATCATGTGAATTGGAGACACTTATTAAACTGACCAGGATTGCGCATGCAGGCTCGTAATTCGTGTGTAAATTCAGCTTTACTGTCCTAGCGATACTAATGACAGGAAAATGTGAAAGTTTTCAGACTGTGTGACATTTTGCTTATTTTCTTGACATCAGATTACATGCAAAATTGAATTGATGCAAAAGTATTAGAGCTAGGGTGTAGAGATGATATTAGCATTTCTGGAAATTTCTGCAAAACCCCTTAATAATAGTAATACAATGTGTGTGAGTGCATATGGCATATCTAAACGTTTTGACCTCGTGGGGACAACTGGCTATTCCCCACAATAAAATTCATTCAGTCATTCATTCATTAACCATAATGTTTTCCTTGATATAGGTTGCTTGCTGAGGTTAAATTTTGGATTATATTTAGGTGTAGCATAGCATTAATTAGCTTTAATTATTATGTCAGTGAAAGGTCCTCAAGGATGAAGTAAGACAAACGTGCGTGTGTGTGTGTGTAGGAGGCCAGTCTCTGCATCACCGTGGTTTAATCAGACTGTGGTGGTTAATTACACAATGTCCTGGTCCAGTCGAGAAATCCAGCTGCTCGGTGCTATATAAGAGACAAAAGTGCATCAGAAAGAAACATTCTGAGTTCGAAAGATCACCTGCAGGTAAGATCTAAGCCTTATCTACATTATCTAGTTAGTCAGTAAATATACTGTACCAGTTAAAAATGTGTGTAGATCTGATTTTACATTTAATGTTAAAGAGATTCTGATGAGTTGATGAGAGTTGATGTCTGTAGAGGAATTTATTTCTAAAATAAAACATTTTAAAAAATTATATCTATAATATAACAAATACAAACAACATAACAATTAGTTTCCATTTAGAAGGTAACATTATATATATAATGTGTGTATATATATATATATATATATATATATATATATATATATATATATATATATATATATATACACATTAGACATTAAATTAATAGCTTATAAGTTAGAAATTACTGATTACAGTAAAATAATAAAGTAATACATCAGTTTTTTTGCCAACTTTAAATACTTATTAGTGCTTTATTTATTTTATATTCTCATATTCTTACTTTAAAATTTAGGTGTTGTCTATGTTCTTAACAGCTACTGTTTGAGCAGAAGATTAATTATGTATTATTAATATTATACATAATGATAGTATATAGTATAAATGATAGTAACACTAATTGTGCTCTTAATATATTACTTCATATTATCAATATTGTTAACACTTTATCTACATAATGGGTAACATACATGTCCAGACAGAGTGGATCTTAAAGAAGCACAGATAAAGCCTGCAATATAAGATAAGAAAATGAGAACATAAAAGACTAATTAGCTATTAACGTTTTATTATCTGCACACTTAGCTCTGAATTTATGTGTGTTATGTGAACCCCTACACCTAATACAAATGGTTCAATCTAATCTTTGATGGTCCCAGTGGTTAAACACATAAATGTTTTATATAGAACTCTGTAACACAGGCGTCTAAGAAGCATAAACCATCCAAAGAACCTTTGCAGAATCTTTGATGAACCTTTTTTTTTTTTTGTACCAATTTTGGTGCATTGAAAGTTTTTTATGTAAAGTTTATATATAAAAAAACTATATATATATATATATATATATATCTATATATATATATATATATATATATATATATATATATATATATATATTGCACAGCAGTAAAATCATAAATGACTTCATGACTTCTTTAAAAGCTGTGAAATCTAAAATAAAATATTTTAAAAATCACTATGCTATATACAGTATGTTATTTCATAGTTTTGAGGTCACTCAAATGTGAAAAGTGGTTAAAATAAATCATTTTGACGCATAGAACTATGAGAAGTTTTGTCTAAACATTTCCCAGTTTTGGTATATGCCTTAGCTTCCTAGAGGATGTTTCAGGCAAATTCCTTTAGAATAGCTTTAAAGCTAGAAACTTGATGTACTTCTCTGTAATTTGAATACCCCTGTATTTAATACTGAAGTTCACTGATGTAATATTTGCCTAATTATTTAGATTTTGCTGTTTGGATCATTCAGTGCTGAAAGTGAACAGGTTGAAACCAAGTGTTTGGAGAGTTATGATGGCTTCATGGACTCTGATTTCCTCTGTGCTGCTGATAGCGTGCATGCTGCTGCAGCATTGTGCCACTCAAAGTCAGTCACATTCTTCACATAGTAGCACGCTGTCTCACATTATTTACCTTTTCAACTTTGTTTTTTTTTTTTCTGACTACAGGCCTTTTTTTTTTTTTTTTTTTTTTTTTTTTTAGAGTTTGTCTTTCTGTCATGAGCATTTATCAAGGAAAGTAAATGGCAGTAGTACTGTATGTAGTTTTTGCCTTTACATGGAGTACTCCATCTGTTTTTATCTAAAACATTAATACACATTCGCTTCCTTATTTCCACTTTGGATTATTTCCTTCTTTCTTTATTAATTTATTAAGCTGAGACATTTATTTTAGATTTTTAAATAGACAATACTTCATAAAAAAAACGTAATCTTAAGGGTCCTTTAGTTTGTTTCTCTGGTGTAGACACCGAGCATTTCCACATGTAGAACTTTAGGAAATAGCTTTAGGAAGCTATTTGAGGAACTTAATTTTCATTGTCCTGATACTGACTTCTTTAGTACATTCGTCTATACACTTCTATAGAATACTGATATTAGTGAAGAAGATCTATTTTTGAGAAATATAATTTGACAGTACTTTTGATAATTGTTGAAAAAAAAAAAATTTTGATAGTGCTCTCATGACCGTTTTGAACGTCAGTGTGAGAGGCAGGTGTGTTCAGGGTGTGTTTGATGTTTTTATGTAGCGAGCTGCAGGGGGCGATGTGGAGAGCCGTTCTCACGTGGGAAGATCTGTACCTGCGATAATGACTGTCTCACTTACAATGAATGCTGCAAGGACTACGAGGAAGTCTGTACCTACCGTAAGACAGATTTAGTCTCATTCCATCTCATAAACACTGTGTCCTTCATGACTCTTTACATAAATCAACTCTTTATTGGATGTCCAAGACAACTATGTGAGCTAGGATCCAGTCCAGGCACATCACAGAGTCACTGAACTCTTGAGGGTTAAAATTCTTGCTCAGAGGCTCTACAGTGGCTCTCTGGAAGTCCTGAGAGTTGTGATGAAGATGAGGGTAAACTGGTGTGCTGTCATTTCCCAGGTGGCTCATGCAGGGGTCGGTGCCAGGAAGCTTTCAGGAGAGGGAGGGAGTGTGAGTGTGACCCTGACTGCACCCTCTACAACTCTTGCTGTCCTGACTACAACACACACTGTGGTATGGATTTTATAGCAATAAAATTCTTTAACTATTTAATCTTCATCTCAGTGATGCTCTGTATAAACACTACAGCTAAAAATTGACCCCAAAAACTCTCTCTATGCTTGAGGATCCTCCGGATGGCAGACTGGAAGACATACAAACAGCAGTTATTTTAACACTTATTATGTGTTACTTATGGTTGTTTTAAGTTCAAATGCTTGGCACTGGCATGTGACCCTCATGGATACATCTTTTGGACCTTTAGTAAGAGGAATGTTGTAGAAGAACTTTATTGGTGTTAATAGTTATGTCTCTGAAGGTGCGTTAATGCTGTATTGCAAAAAAAAAGTAGCAAATTAAATATAGCTTTCATTTGTCTTAATATGAAACACCTTTTATTTTATTAACTTTTTTATTTCAGATATGAATTACAGCGCACCAGAAGTTAGGATCAACAAAATGTCAGGAGGTGCAGTATAATTTTAATATTGTATTGTTAATCAGTTTTAATGAATTCCACTTAACAACTAGCAACTGATATGTATACTAAACAGCATTTCCTGTTAGAAATTCATTGAAGTGTATTTAATAATGATCATATTATGAATAACTATTACATCCCAAGTGTATAGAATATAATTGTGCTATTATTATTATTATTATTATTATTATTATTATTATTATTATTACTATCATTATTGTGTAATGATTTGTATATAATAATCTTAAAATGTAGCTTAATGTTTTGCGCAAAATAAGTTAAGAACAATTAATATTAGACTCCAAAAGGTTTGTAGTTGAATACATGGGTATACAGAGTAAAATAAATTTACACTCAGAAAAGTTTATAAAGTACATTTACTTACTGTATACAGTGACAATAAACCGGCAACTCAGTTCGATATAAAATACAAAATGAATGAAATTAAATGAGAAAAATTTAACTCATCAAACAACTGCTCACTATCACACAATCAGATAAACCTCCTTCCCAGTATTGCACACATTAAAATGTAGATGATATATACAGCTCCTAACATGTTGTGTCATTCCCTCTATTTCATTCAACAATGTTTATTCATTTGTATTCATAAGCATTTCTTTATCAGAGGGTATAATTAATGATTTTATTGTCTCGGTGTGTATTTAGCTTGTGCTGATGGCAGTTTCAGATCAGCACTCCCTCACGGTCAAGACACTCCAGATGCCATTGTAGACGGTGAGTTTCAGCTCCATGGACAATCGGAATCCCAGAGCGCTGGATGAATGTGATAAAATAACTGAGGACGATTTGCACTGTTGTTCGGAGAGTGCCCGAAATACATTGTTACCTCTTCATCTGTGTCCCATACCACTGTGGGAAGAGACAGAACTCTTGTTTGATGTGAGAGGCATGATATGATGTAGAGCTTACATCTGGGCCACATTTGGCTCAAAATCGTTGCATTTTGTCATGCTTTGAAAAAGGACAACTGGCTCACTTGCCATTGCTACAATTGACCATTATGTACCTAAACTTGGCCTTAAAACCTCTACAATCTGGGTATCCTGGGGGAGCTGTCACAAGAATCAGATACCAACTGCTTATCAGACAGTTATATTCTCATGGGTTTTTTTTTTTTTTTCACACAGGAGGCAGTGTTGTAGAGCTACTGCCACTGACTGAAGATCTAGCATCACATCTTCCTGCTGATGCTAATCTTCACCTCACTCTTCCTCCTGCAATCCCTGTGGAAAACACAGCAGGTAAGACTCCAGATCAGTCCAGGTCCATCTCTAAACAGGCTCCTTCATTTACAAAATAGAATCTTATGAAGTTGTGTTGAGCACCATTTACTGAGACGAATGCTCAGTTAGAACAGATAGTGATGGAGATGAGATGATGCTTCATAAAGCGCTGAAGCTTTCCAAACCAAACTTGAAAAATGGTGCATTTCTCAGTTGTTCATCAGTTTTCGATGACTGTGTGTGTAAAGCCAAAAAGAATTAAACTACTTATAAAGCTACAGCAGACAAAGCATTTCATAAAATTGTATTATTTACAATAGACTAGACATGCACTTTAACTACCACATATTCCACTGTCTCTTATTAAACTTGGTTTGAAGACCATTATATTAATATTTGCTTTAATATTTGCTTTAATGTTCTTTAAAACAGTCCCACTCTAGGTCTTTAGTGTCCTAGTCTTGGCGGTTAGCTCTGATTTCATTCGGTGGCTACACAGACTACCTCTGTGTCAGCCATGTCATAGCCATAACCAGACTCCTTCCAGTCAGAGCTGAAGTATGAGGTGTTAGGCTGGAGAACACAAAAGTCTCAAGTGATCTGATCTGTAGCTGTTGTTCTCTGTATTAACTTCAGGCCCAGCCCATGCTGGAGCTTTCTCTCCTGGAGAACCTTTCGCAGATGTCCAGGTTTCCATCTCCATCAGCGGTCAAGCAAGTGAAGTCCCTAATCAACACTCTGGTGTCTCTGAGCTTCTTGCTGGAAGACCAAGCACACTGACGGACATAGCACAGGCTCTGGAGGCCGCAAGCACAGCAGGACTGCCACGTAAGGAATGCACCTCAATCAGAGCTATGATGTGTGGTATCACAGTCTGTAGTGTTTTTTAGAAACATGTAATGGGCTGGTTATCATTCTTCAAGCTTATTTAAAAGCATATAAAGCTAAAGGTTGTACAGACACAGCCAGCTTGATTATAATGAAAATAGGTTTGTGTCTGCAGTTATTCTATACTTCTATACTATTCTATACTATACTTTAACCCTTTCTCATAGTACGCTGGCCTTTTATTCCACCAGTGGACTGGAAATTCTACTTATCTGACATGTTTAATCAGTATAAACAAATGAATTATTTTAGAAAAAAAAGGAAAATGGACCTCTATTATGTCTACATTAATTCTGTAAATTTCTCCGTTAAAAGACCAGAACTCTAGCCCTGACCTCTGCAACGGCCTCCCGATCAACGGTGTCACTTCACCATTCAATGGTTCCATCATTGTTTTCCAGGGTAATTAACCCTAATTTCAATCCAGCATTTTCTGTTCAGTACTTAGCATTTTTCCCTTACTGTCCAAGACCAGCACTTCAGCTTTTATAGCAACACGAATGTAACATTTAGCCCTTCAGATATTTGAGTATATTCCTAATGGAAGCTGTGTGTGTAAATAAAATATACGACTCTTAGAGAATATGACAAAACAACAATGACAAAACTTCATCTTTCAGATGACTAATTACTACCTTTACTTAAGTGTATTATAAATAATACCTTTATTTTTATTTTACTTTACTCTCTGGGCCAAAATGGCCTGAACATAATGTCTGAACATAATGTCTACATAGAAATGTAATTAATAAAAATGATTCTCATTTTGAGTAGAGTAAAACGTTTGACCGAAACAGAACAGTAGGTTAATCCTGTTCATAAAAAATATCGCTGTGTTTTGATTCGCTCCTTCATTCTCAGGTCATTTTTTCTGGATGCTGGACCCCAAGACCAGAGCAGCTGGTCCTGCTCGTAGTATTACAGCAGACCTGGGCATTCCCTCGCCCATCGACACGGCCTTCACCCGCTGCAACTGCGAGGGCAAGACCTACATTATCAAGGTCTTTGGTTTTATTTCAGAGCCCCTAGTTTATAAGGGTGTCAAACTTTGCTTCTGGGGGTTCAAACACAGTTGGTGATTTCCCTAATTAAAAGCACTTGATTCAGCTCCTCAGGTAATTATTAGGTTAAGTACATTTATTGGATTTGGCAGACACCTTTATCCAGAGCAACTTACATTTATCTCATTTATACAAGTGAGCAGTTAAGGGCCTTGCTCAAGGGCCCAGCAGTGTCAGCTTGGCGATGCTGGGATTTGAACTCATGGCTTTCTGATACATAGTCCAAAATCTTAACCGTTGAGCTACCACTGCTCTGGGGTGTCTGCCAAATACCAAAAAGCAGGTTTGTTGAACAGGATCATCACTAAACTGTAGCTTTCCATGATCAAAGTTTAACAAGCCTAATTAAAAAAATATATATGAAATCAGTTTCTGAATTATTTGCACCCTTCACAGAAAAAAAAAAAAACCCAAAAGGCAATAACATTCCATCTTGTGTAATGGTTATGTTTAATAAATAAGTCCATCAACTGTGTTATAAGATTAGGCAATTAGGATTATATGAAAATGGTATACTGTAATATGTTCAAATTTCTCAGCTTGCCTTTAGCACTTATCAGAGTTTATATGGACTAACACCTTCCCTTTTCCTTCCCTCTGCACAGGGTGATAACTACTGGAGTTTTCAGAATGGCGTGATGGAGCCTGGCTACCCCAGATCTGTGTCTAAAGACTTTGGTGGGCTATCTGGAAGCATTGTTGCTGCTCTTTCTGTCCCAGCCACCAGGAACAGGCCTGAAATGGTTTACTTCTTCAAGAAAGGTAATGGGTCAGACCATGATTCAGAAAAATATATATTCACTCCTGCAAAGGGCCATAGCTAGGATCTGGGCCCCCTGAAAAAATACTGATGTCGGCCACCACCGTCCTGTATAAGATATGGGCATGGACATGGTGCGATGTAACCTAATAGGGGTTTCTTACTAAATAACAAAACAATGTTTTAAACGTGTATATAACTACTACATCAAAACAGAGGCATTAGGCCATTAATAACTTCTAATGAAACATTGTTTAAAGTCCTCAAGCAATTATTCAAGACAAACTAATAAAATTATAGAAGGCGAGAAACCCAGATTTGTTTCCCCACCCGACCGTTTCCATTACTCAGTCTCCTGTTCTTCCACTGTAACTTTACCCTCTAACTTCAGCTGTTCTCAGAGCAGCCTCAACTCTGATTGGTGATGTTCGCTAGTTTGGTGGGACTAATTTTATTGGGTCCCTCTACTGTTTGTCACTGACTGAGTGATGGTTATAATTAATAACCATCAGACTAAACCATTTTAGGGATGGGAGAGGAGATATTTGGAAAACCTCTTTCACAAAATTGCATGTTTTTGTGGTTTTCACTAAACTCTCAGGAATACTAGCTGAAGCTGTAAAATATATATAATTATACACACACTATAATTATTCATAGAGTAGGGCCTACTAGGTGGTGAAAATGACAGTGGCAGTGGGGCCCCTATAATTGTCACCATCTTTCACCTTACTAGTGATGGCTCTGCTCCTGCACTTTGCCTCAGCGCCATCCTAGATTAGGCTAATGGCTTATCCCTCATTTTTCATTCTACAATAAACACATTATTTATCAATCATATTGCCTTTTCTACAGGAGGTATGGTACAGAAACTCACCTACCCTGCTGGAAGTGGGCCGATCTGCACTGGGAAAAAAGGAAAGAACCCCATATCCGCTAAGAATCGCCAACCAGGTGAGCTAAACAAGGCTACTTTAAATTAGGGCTGAGAGATCAGACAAAACTCATCATGATACTTGAAGACGTTTCACTCTTATCCATATGTGAATCGAACTTTCAAATGCATAGCAGCAAGACATTACATATTATAGAAAGTTTTGTTGTTTGTAAAAAAAAAAACCAAGGAGATAAAACCATGTAGCAAGGAAGTGGAGGGAAAATATCAAAAGCAAACCTTCAATGATTGTGCATTTTTCTTTGTTAAATAACAAAACAACAAAATGTAATCTGTTTATAAGCTTTAGGTTATGTAGACTGTCCAACACACAAGTATGTGTATTGTTAGTACAGAAATAATAATGTATCAGAACAAGCACAGTAACAAACATGATTTTACTGCCAACACTATTATCAGAGCT
Organism: Ictalurus punctatus; assembly: GCF_001660625.3. Lineage (NCBI taxonomy): Eukaryota > Metazoa > Chordata > Actinopteri > Siluriformes > Ictaluridae > Ictalurus > Ictalurus punctatus. The sequence goes on along the minus strand of NC_030432.2, from coordinate 17,983,280 downwards.
GCTGCTATAGAAAATTAATCAACACCTACTGACCAATCAGAATAGAGAATTTCACAGCACTGTGCTATAAAAATAAATATATAAAAGGTACAAAGTGTTAATACACAATCAGTATAGTGGCGATGTCAGAGACATTGGTGTTTCTATTGTGGTCTGTATTCTGTGGGCCCACAACAACTGTAGCATGATATATGAATTCAAATTCAAAATAAATGTTTAGAAAATGCCTGAATTCTTTGCTATGACAACAAATACTAAACATACATTCATCGATCCAGGTCTTATAGTAATTCCAGCTACTGACCACATGTCTCCAGAACTCAAGCCTTGAGATTTTTCAATAAAGGAAAAAAAAAAAAAAAAATCAAAATTCTAACACAAATCAATTGTCTATCACTTACAACTAGACATATGAGCAGTAAAATTCGAGGATTGCATCAAAACCTTGTCCTCCTTAACATCTACAAAATTTCCCTTACAAAAGTCCGTCTCTCCGGGGAGATCAACATTAACCTGAAGTGGAAGGGATTCCCCACCCCGGTGACCTCCGCTCTCTCCATGCCCAACCCAAGGAAGCCTGATGGGTTCGAATACTACGTTTTCTCCTGGCGTAAGTCTACTTTTACCCACCGCGCAAGCTGAAGCTGGCTATTTCAGTCTGAGAGTGAACATTGCTAAGCATGTTAAGTGAGCACCTAAGAAAATATTAACACTACTAATAAGGAATAAGAGTTTGTAGGCATTTGGACCCCATGAGGATTTAGTTGTTAAAGTCAACGTAGAATTTTATAACAAAGGCTTGTGTTAAATAGCCAAATACCATCAGAGAAGAAGAATTAAAACAAACAAGCAAAACAAAAAACAAACAAACAAAAAAAACCATCCACACAATGGGGTCTGATGTCTGCTTTAGTGTGTTTTCCCCCTTAATCCCTTTCCACCTTCATTTAAATAGGAAAGAGAACATCTCTTCTGTAGATAAGGAAAAAGTGTCTCTTTTTTTGTCCTTCTTTACAGCTAAAGTCTTCAGCATTAAGATCAGCAGTGATATTCCTGTTCTGGTGTCTCCTGCGAAGCCGTCTGCTGAGAATGACGTCAGAACCTGGCTCAGCTGTCCTCAATAAATAAACCCGAAGCAAACGCAAACCTGACCTTGTCGTTCAGCAGCAAGCCACCTTTTATTAGCAAAAAACACTGAACAGCTTTATTCATTATTAGCAAAACAATGAACATCATTCATAAAATACAAAATAGCAATTTGAAATCATAATTAAGCAAACTGAAGCTAACTACAGAACATACACATTTCTAATATGTACAAAACCTGTGGTGCACGGAATTTGTAGCTTTATTTCTTTAAACATGTTTGGATGGAAATTGGGAAACTTCGCAACTAGTATTGAGATGTTATCAGAACGGCATGCCTCTGCTGAACCCTCGGCCGCGGCCACCACGAGGATAGCCTATACCTACAGGGGAAGGAGAGAAGGAAAAGGAAATTAGACACAAAAACCCCCAAGAGTCAAAAACGCACTGAAAATGGCCTTATTAATGATCTTCCATTAGGGATCTGACTTAAGTCTGAATGATGTCTTGCTGCATTTTATTCTGCATTTATCCTTTACTTCATTAAAATGTTAAAATTGCCATTTTGATCTTGTGTTTTGTGCATTAGTGTACTTTATGTAATTTTATATACACACATTATATATTTTATATATATATATATATATATAAAAACACACACACACACACACACACACACAGCATCAGGTGAATAAAATGAATGAAATCAAATGAATGAAAATTTAAGCATAATACATCAACTTTTTTTTGACAAATTTATCTGCACTGGACCATTCTTTTCATCCTAAGCAAACTAAGAATTGCCTTTAAACTGTCATAGCTTGTGACACAAGGATACAAACAGTATCACTGCTGCGAGGTAACATGCGATGATGAGATGATGCGAGTCCTTGCACTGCAGTATGAAGGGCAGTAGTCTAGCTGAAAGACTCTGGATGTGAATACAGTAATGAGAGACTTTGAGTACCTCTCCTGATAAGTTGGGCTCTGCGTGGGGGCTGGGCACTCTCTCTGCGAGCTCTCTCTGCAGGTCTGGGCTGCTGGCTGCTGCTGGTGTCTGCAGAAATATGGTTAAGAACATGAGTGAGGAAGAAAGGGGGGGGGATTGTCTGCAGGTATATTCAAATTCAATTTGATACTTTAAAAGTATTAATACTTTTCAATGGTTAGGACCTAATTTGCAGTAAGGACTTATTCAGCATTAACAAATTATTCAGCATTAACGAAACACACACCAATTAACTGTGTTGAATATAATTTGTGGTGCACTTCAGAGTCATTTGCATTCACAGGTTTTGACACACAGTCATGTGTATATTGTGCATACTAGCTCAGTAACAGGTAGCTAATGCAAGCCCCAGTTTAACCCCAGTGATTCTGTATTGTCCAGTGTGTGATATATGATGTCAATGACAAAAGGCAGTAGATTAGTTGTAGTGAATCAATCAAAGCACTGCTTAAAAAAAAAAAGAAAAAAAAAAAGGCGAGATTATAATTCTTAAGGCCTTGAACCTGAAATGTTCAAGTCTTGTGTGTGTGTAAGTGTGTGTACCTGGAGCAGAGCTGGAGGTTGGCTCTTGGCTCGTGGAAGGCAGGCTTGCATCATCAGAAGGCTGAGCAGGCTCCAGTTCAGACTGGCTCTCCAACGACGCCTCACCACTGGTCCTGTTCATTCACGTGTGCACACAAAAATCTCATTACAACTTATAATGTAAATGAGGGATTGCCCTTAATGTGCTTCCTGAGAACACAAATTGCTCCATCAAACATGTTAACAGGGGGAATAAATAAAAGCCACTAACAACATTTTGCCGAAAAATCGAACACGGGCAATATCCAAATAACGGTCATGAGCACTCACCCTTCACTTTCCGCTTCAGCCATAAAGACATCATCGGCGTCATCCCCAGGAACAGCTTCTCCATGTCCGCTCATGGCTGCCGTGGATGTGCTGACCATGGGGACAGACTGCGAGGCTGGCTCGGCCATGTCTGAGGGCTGACTCTCAGCAAAAACGCTCACTTCACAAACAAAAACAGCTTTCAATACAAATTAGTAAGAGACAACAGCTCGAGGCAATCTTGTGCTCAAATGATCTGACTGGCTACCTGGAGCTGCGACCTGCAGAGGGGTGGTGGGAACACTCCTGCCTCCAGACTCTTCATCATGAGCAGCCAGAAAGAGAGGACTCTCATACATGCCCAAACCTGACAATTTTTAGATTATATTCACAGTGTTTACATGGCGTATAACCACTATTCAGGTACAGCTCAAAAAAATTGGACTGTATTTGTAATTTAATTCAAAAAGTGGAACTTTCAAATATTCTAGATTCATTACACTCAAAGTGAAATATTTCAAGCATTTTGGGTTTTTTTTTTTTTATCTTGATTATTACAGCTCATGGAAATCAAAAATCCAATATCTCAAAATATTAGAATAATGAATTAATAATATACATACATACATATACACACACACACACACACACACACACACACACACACACACATATATATATATATATATATATATATATATATATATATATATATATATATATATATATATATATATATATAAACTTTTCCATGATATTCTAATTTTTTTGATGCACCTGTACATAAACACACAAACATTTAAACATGTGGTGAAAAAACATGGTGAAAGGATGACAGAGACCATGTGATGCTTTGAGAAACTCACCACCCTGAGATGCCAGCTGACCTAGATCAGAGTGAGAGGAGCTCGTCTGAGGAATCATGTCCTCTGGTGGACCGAAACGGAACCGAGGGACTCCAGCAACCTGAGGAGAACTGAGACAGAGCAAGTGACAAACACATAGTTAACACACTTTACACATATAATAAAGATTTTTAAATTTTGCATTAGATTGACTTTTGGCTTTAGTTTTTCTTTTAATTGTTTGGCTGGAAATTCCTATCCATCACACACAGTTTTTACCTGTTTTTGCTTTCCTGACTGACAAACAGAACAAACAACAGCCCTAACACACTGTAGTTTTGCATCGCATCACATACACACTCACACACACACACACACACACACACACACACACACACTATTATTATCTAGAATCGAACTGAGAAAGATTCATCTCCTCCTCAGTCAAGGCTTCTATAACACCAGCCTGCCTTCCCCATTAGTATAATCTGATTTAGAGGCCTGTGATTATTCTAGTCACATTTAAATTCTTTTAAACTTTTCTAATTTCTACACAATATTTTGCAGATAATTCTCATTGGTAAAAAAAAAAAAAAAACTAATAAAAATGGTGCAAAAGAAAGAAGATTACCCATATGCAAACATTTGAAAGCTCAAAGCAAAAAAAAAAAAAAAAAACCCTCACCAACCACATTCTTCCCCCCACCCATAAAATGCTTAGTAATGCACCATGTGAAGGCATCACAGATCCCCAATAGCCATGACCCAACCCCTCCACCATAGAGATTTTTTATTAATTTATTTTTTAAAACTTACTGAATAGCTTCAGCAAAGCCATCATTACGGTGGGGAACCACTAGAGTTGGAGTGCTGGGAACCATACGATCATCATCATCAAAGAAGTGTTGCTGCTGTAGAAATAACAGGGAAAAAACACAAGGGGGAGTTTCAACATATGAGATTTTTAAAGGAAATCATTAAAGCATAATACACAGACAAAAGGAAGGGGGGGGGGGGGGGGACGACTTACCATGCTTCCTATCCCGGGTGTGAGTTGGGGTACACGGCTCGTCGATGGCCGTCTAGTCTGGCCTGATTGCCTCTGTTAAAAAAAATTATAATAAAAAATAGAAAAACACAAATTTACTTTTATACATCCTTCCAGAGAATTAACCTTATCACACTTTATTAGGATGAGTTTAATATGGCTGGATGATCCATAAGCATGAAAATTGCTTTGTACATCCATTTCTATTCATATTCATTATTAAACTGTTCCTATAAAATCTAAAGACTTCTAACGTTTAGAACACAGTGAGCTGCTTTGACTTTTTATGACTAGATGACAGAAAAAAATGCATACAGGTAATAAAAACATTAAATAAACACGATGACTTACATATTCCTTACATAGCTGAAATAGGAATAATGTACCTGTAAGAGAGGGGGTCCGAGCTCAGGGACAGGGTGGATGTTGAGGCGAGGTGGGGGTGTCTGATGCGGTCTGCGAGGTGACTGGGGCAGTCGGGGGACCTGGGAGGACAAGGAGCAACTGGAGGCAGCAGTTGTGCTGGGAGAAGGCTGCACCTCTCTCAAAGGCTCGACAGCAGGAGACGGCTCCATGGTGCTGACGCTTGCTTCACCTGCACACGTGGTTAATAAATTAAAATAAATTAAAGTTTGCTTTAAAAAATTTATTCATTGTTTATGAATAGCAAAATCTAATTGATGTTGGTTAGAATCAGGCAGGTTATCACCCACGTTGTAGAGTGTTGATTGATTTTAGCCACAGCAGAGGTTTTGGGTAAAGTAGGCAGAGGCAGCAATCTGTACAGTAATCATTAGTCTGAAACTTTAACGAGGTCATTTACAGAACACCACCAAGGCATTTTGAATATTTGTGCCTATAGTTGAACTATGTAAATTCTAGGCAAAATGGGCGTCTACTTTGAAGATGCTAAAATATTAAATTATTTTGATTTATTTAGGATTTTTTTTATCACAACATAATTCCATTAGTTCCATTTTTGTTACTCCAGAGTTTTGATGACTATTATTATTCTAAAATGCAGGGGGAAAAAAACTAATAAAGAATGAGTACGTCTAAATTTTTGACCGGTTGTGTGTGTGTGTGTGTGTGTGCGTGTGTGTGCGTGTGCGTGTGTGCGCATGCACGCGTAGCTGTACCACTGCTCTGAGAATCAGCATGTTTCAGGGTGGAGTCTGATGCTCCCTGACTCTCCTCATTCTCAATGCCTGGCTCGACGGCCTCAGCGGTCTGTGTACAGCACAAGAAACAGAACAGATGCACCGCTATTGAGATTATTTATAGATTAAAATATCTAAAGAAAAATACAAGTTCATATACTGAAAAACATGAATTGGACTTTTTTTTAAAAATTGAAGCTTGAATTAAACTGATTGCCACTCCCATTATCAATAAATGAAAGTGCAAAAATAATTAAGTACTTTTTTTAAATTAAACCTTTTGTTTATGTAATAATAATTTTTTTTGGTGGGGGGAGACAAACAGGCAATTTTGTGTAATAATTTAGGCATGCAGTGTGCCTTAAGCTAAATCAATAATTATAAAAGCTTCCACTGTTAGCAGCATTAGTCTTGTAACTCCAGTGCACAACTAAAGAAACAATCTGAAACCAAACAATTAAATATGTGCTACACTTTTCAAACACCTCTGTGTCCTCGCCCTCAAATGGCTCATTGACATCTCCACTGCCTTCGTTACTCTCCTCTCCCTCTGCAATCACTCCCTCATCATCATCATCCTCCTCTCTGTACTGTTGAATGAGGGACAGGATAAACAGAACGATGTCAGAAGCATCCAATAATCAAAAAAACATCAGAAAACACTTCTCCAGTACATCAAATACTAAGGCACAGGGAATGTTGATATTAAACACAAGCATTAAAAGGAGCTTTATAATTATCCTGACAAGTGTCTGACCTGTCCAGCCTCCTCTACACCCCCCTCTTCCTCACTGTTGCTGTCTGTCTCGATGACGATGACATCGTGCCTGTGCTCATAGGTTGATTCTTGAGACTCGCTCACCTGATCCAAGGGAATGGACTGAGAAAGGATCTCTTCTACACCCAATACACTGTAGCCCTCCTGTAATACGCAAACACACACACAGAGAGAAAAACTCAATCTTTAAGATATGCATATAAGTTTCAAAAAGATAGAAGTCTCCCAGGTAGGCAGCAATTGTTACAATAAAATCTTTCTTTTCCTGAAGGCACAGAGATCTGGATGTCATTAGTGTTTGTACTGTGATTAAATACAACAACCTCACAGATTATGTGCATCAGTGTATGATGCGAACTACTGCTTTGCTCCATGCGATGCTGCATGATTTACCTCACTGGCATCTGGGGCTTCCAGTGTAACTTCAGGGGCTTCAGCTTCTGCGTCATTACTCTCCTCAGTGCCGAGATCCTCCTGCAAAGGAAAAAAAAATCCTTCTTAGACAGCGTTTGACCTAAAAACTATAAGCCACCTAAATATGAGAGCTACACTAAATATGCAGCATCTTGTTCTTATTTTCTTAAAACTTATCAAATAAATGTTGCACAGCGTAAAAGCAAAATTTAAGAAAAGAATGCAACTTATTTTAACAGACTTCAAGATGCGTTTTTAGTTTTACATAGTAGCAAGTTCTGTAACTTTTAAACTGACATCTGACACACAAACAAAGTTTTGTTTTTTGGGGTTTCCCCCCCTGATCGCACCTCCAGGCCGACTCTCTGGATGAAACGGATCTTCTTAGCCATAGGGGGTTCGTTAAGGTCATCCTGTGTGCTCTCGGTCACCTCGGCAGTGCTTTCCAGCTCCTCCTCTCGTACACGCTTCTGCAGAGTTGAAGCTGCACTCGCAGACACTAAAACACACAAATTGGACATACACATCACACATGCTTTCTTCCTGTAGCTATAAAGCACAAATATACAAAAGTGGTTGGTTTATTGGTACAATGACCAAGTAAAAAGAGCACAATTATTCATGTATTTTATTCACTATTATGATTTTGGCTTTCTTAATTGATTACACGCGTTTGTGCAAGACAAAAGTGTTTTCAAAATCCGTGCAGTCCTTTAAGTCTATAAACATTATATAGTTTTCTGTAGTATTTAACATCCACATTGGTCTGCATCCTTGCTGAATGGTCACATGACCACATGCAAACTGCATCCTGAGGCTCAAATAAGTCAAATGTTTAATTACTAATAATCAAAGCTGGTGCACTCTTGGACTCTTTCAGTGGCTGACCGATTTATGTACCATTGAGCATGGATAGATTTTTGAATTTTATATTTCACCTGTGCCAAACACAGCAGTGGAGGTGGACGGTCTCTCCATCTGAGAGCTGTGCACTGCCTCCACCATGGGGGCTGCTGGCTCCTGACTGGTCTGCTGTTGGGTGGGCTGGACAAAGGCTGTGGCTTGGCTCTGCTGCAGTGTGATGATTGACTGAGTGCTCTGAACGCTCGGACTGGTGGAACGCACGGAGCCGCTCCCAAACACGGTCACGTGCTCCATCGGAGCCTCGGATGGCTGCAGAGCTGTAGCGATTATGACGATAAACGAATATTTGTTGATGGAACAGAGAAAGAGATCATGATTTAAAACAGTTAGCTAGGATTTAGCTAAACACAAACAAAGACCTAAAATAAATAAATAGATAAATAAATAAAGTGTCCCCGTGCACCTGAAAAACACATTTTAATTGGTCAGATTTTCCCAAATTGCATATTCATGCATATCTATAAATGCATATCTATACATATCTGGTATTTCTAGTAAGGTACATTTATAGAGTCCATTTTAATATTTTCTTAAGAAGAATGAAGAAAACCGTTAACTAATTTCTCTTCTATGCATGTTCAGGGGGCACTTAAAGTAACATTAACTGCCATGAAAACAGAGCTTAGGTTTCTCACCCTCCTGTGACTCTGCCTGTGCTGTGGGCATGACTGTGGCGGTCGGCGTTGGTGTGCTAACAGAAGCGGGCGTTATCATTGGTCTGATGCTTGCTCTTGGTGTGGCCTTGCTGCCTGGAATGGAAGAAGGTTTGCTGGCAGCTCCAGCTACAGGAGTGGGTTTGATGTTCGCTGTAGGTGGTTCGCTGGCACTAGCACTGTGGACCAATTAAAGATAAGATGCTCTCGTTAAAAATATTTAATGAAATTAATATTACATGATGGTACTTTCTACACAGAGCTAAACAAGCAAAAAAAATTAAAAAGTTACAAGACTTAGGGTGGCTAAACCGATTTGACTTCAGCATCTCAGTCCAAGATGTCCGCACAAATAAGCCGTACATAAATAATTCTTTGGCTCGTTTGTTCCTGAGTCTTTACCTTCCTCTGTCAGCAGCAGGTGTGGACTTCAGTGTGATCTGCCTGCTTTCGGACGGCCTCTGCTGCTCCTGAGCCTGCAAAAGAGAAGCAGGTTGGTTGGTTTCGTGTTGAAAAACACACAGCAAAAGCAACTCTTCAGTGCAATTTAATCCAGCCTTCTGATAAACCACAGGAAAAGTAACACAGTATTACTAAATCCAAACCAAACAGTTAAAAATTTTTTAAAAATCTACTTGAAGACACAATGTACAAGCAAATCAGTAATGTTTCATTGTAAAGAATGAAAGAAAAGGTGTGTTAGTGGAACTACTGCTGAACAGAAGAGTACTATTGTCCTGGGTCTCCAGTAAATCATACCTTGCTTGGTCCCTGCTCCAGGGGATCATCTCGTTGTTCTCCGTGTCTTTCCTGCTGCTCGCGCAACTCTCTCAACTCCCGTTCCTGACGGCTAAGCCGCCCTTCAAACTGAGACTTCAGTGCGCTCATCCTCACCTCCAGCTCCTCTCGCTGCTGCTTCAGCTCCTCATTCTCCTTAGTCAGCTTCTCTTTTGTACCTGGGTCACACACACACACACACACACACACACACACACACACACACACACACACACAGTTACAATCATGCTTACCTGATGATTTAACCTACACACCATGTTTAATTTAACCAATTATCTTTGGGTTGTCACTAATGGGGGGGAAAAGGCTTTAAAAGTAGCCAACGCATCACTGTTTGAAAAACTTACATTTTTTTTTTTTTTTTACTGGTTGAAGTTTACAAGAAGATAAAAACAGCTGAGATTTTTAACTCACAAAAATTTGAGCTTGTCTCATTTTCATGACTTGTGTATTTTTTATTTTTTAAGTGTTTACTGCACTCACTATTGAGTAGGCAGATCCTCTGCTTTGCTGCCAGGATGGCTTTCCTGGTCTTCTCCTCTTTCTCAGTGTTCTGCTGTTTTAGCTGGTCCTCTTGATTGCTCTTCTCCTGAAGCTCTGTACGGAGACGCGTCAGCTCCGGTTGAATCTGAGCGAGTTGCTCCTGCAGATTCTTCATCTCTGCCTCCCGCTCTCCCGCAGCCTGCATGTCAATAACACAAACAATCTCTGGCTTACACACAGTCACATGATACCATTTTTCTCTCACATTTACACAACAATCACACCCGTCTACATAACCTCTAAAACACCTCTCTATATACTCTTCTTAAAGTTGTGTCAAACTTGTTTAATTTGAAATTTACTTCTACACAGTTTCACTCCAGTTTAACTCCCGATCTAGCCGATCAGATGAGAGAAATGTGTGTGTGCTTCTTTTGTTTTTACCAGAGGTACTAGTCTAAAGGACTTAATAAATAATCTAAGTTTCTCTTACCCATTATATACACTACCTAAAAGGTTAGACACACTCATTCTTTATGTTATTTTATTTTTTTCACATTTTAGAATAATAAAGTCATCAAAACTCTGGAGTAACACAAATGGAACAATGGGAATTATGTTGTGATAAAAAAAAATCCAAAATAAATCAAAATAATTTAATATTTTAGCATCTTCAAAGTAGACGACCTTTTTGCCTAGTATATATATATATATATATATATATATATATATATATATATATATATATATATATATATATATATATATACACACACATATACACACACATATATATATATATATATATACACATATATATATATATATATATATATATATATATATATATATATATATATATATATATATATATATATATATATATATATATATATATATATACACACACACACACACACACACACACATACATACACACACCCTTTTTTTTTTTTAAACAGTATTAAAGGAGTTCCCACCTATGCTGGACACCTATTGGCTGCTTTTCAGAATATTTCACTCCAAGTCATCCATTTAAAAAATATTTTTGTAAATAAAGTTAGTGTTCTAATGAAAGAAATGAACATGTTGTATTTTTGTCTACAACACAGATTTCAAACATTTAATCTTCAACCTTAGATCAAAAGGTTTTTAAGATCACGAGATACATTTCAGCCGAGTGTCTCCAAACTTTTGACAGGTAGTGTATGTATACGAGACCAAATGACATTGTAATGCAATTTAATCTTGAATATGCGATTTTGTAAAACAATAGGGTATTTACACATTTAGGTCTGAAGTGGTACAATATTGTTATCCTTGTTACTTCCAGCTTACTGCTTTCTACAGTTCCACCTTCAGAAATGGTGAGGTTTCATGAATGCAATAAAAGGTTTATACAGAAAGTAGGTCATGAAATTTCCATGTAACCAAAACACAGGATTGAACAGGCACAGTTTAGGATTCATTCATGCTAAGCTAACTAATGAATATAGGATTTCTGGACAACTCTAAATAGTAATATATGGTACCTTCTGCATGCTGTCCACTTGTGCCTCCAGCTCCGTGGTTCTACTCTGAGCCTGGTTCAGGGATGTTCTCAGGCTCTGGATCTCCTGCGCTGAGGCCTGTTGTGCCTCCATATGTGCTTCCTCCACTTGTGCAGGTTTACCAGCCGATTCTGCAACCATCTGCAACAGCAAAGCAGCACAAAGAGACAGAAGAAGAAGTAGTACAAGTAGAGTCAATTTAAGTTAACGCACAGCTGTTTACATAATTTACAACTATACACCTAAAAGACTGAAGTCTTTTCGAATCCACAACCAGCACTATGCTTTTCCAGTGAGATTCTCAGTTCTGTGTCCTAAAGAAAGTGGCAAAACCACAGCACTGCAATTTGTGGTAAAAACAGTAAAGGATTTCTCTCTTTTTTTGTTTTTTTTAAAGCTTTACAAAGTTTCTTCATTTCTAGTCAGACTTATACGTTAGTGTAGCTGTCTAATAAGCCATGTTTCCACCCCAGGAACTATGGACTTTTGGAGGTGCTCGGTGTGTTTCGACAGCAGGGACCAGGGTCTAAATTAAGTTCCAGGTAAAATATTTCCCACTCGGAAAGTCCCTACTCGGGAGGTGGTACTTTGTCAAAGTTCAGGGATTTTGGGGGGTGAGACTTGGGCACGGAACATGCTGATTGGTTGAGTGCATGCAGAATTTTTTTTCTCCAACCACCATTTTTAAAAGTCTGCTGTGGTGTGTACAGTAACAGTTGCTTATCGCGATTTGAATCAACACAATGGAGTTTCTTTAAAAAATAAGCGACAGATGGACCGGCGACAAGGTTCAAGCCTAATTAAGTATTTATGCCAAGGATGAAATACAGCGGGAACTGGAAAAGACAAGCTGTGATGAAAAAAGTATACTCAAAAATATCAAGTCGGTTAAGCGAGCTGGGCGTTGTTCACACAGCAAAACACTGCAGAGAGAAGCTCAAGAAATGAAAAAAGGACTACAAGAAAATTCAGGATCACAAAAATAACAGGAGTGGTTCTGACCGGCAGACCAACGTCACCGGACTAATTTCATCCAATATTCATGGTACATTAGACCACTATGCAAACGCAGATGACAAAAAGTCTGGAGGAACCAAATGGTCCCCGGAAAAAAAAATTCCTGGTACTAATTGTTCTGGGTAATTTTGGTGGCTTTACATGCAAATGTAACAGGCAGACTAGAGTCCTCTCACTTCTTAAGAATTTGTGTATTAGAGTACTCCCTTATTTCCTGTTAAATATTTAACAGCTGACCAAAACATGCAACAAAAAAACCCCAAGACAATATTTGTTGACAGGAACAGACAGAAGGCCCTGTACTCTAATGTACCTTGTCATGCTGGGCCTTAAGCTCCTCGTACTGCGTTTTGTAGCGGCGGCCGATCTTCTTGACCTGCGTGATGGTTTTGAGCTTCTCCTGGATGTCCTGAGTCTTTGTTTCCAGCTCCTTCTTCAGATTGTCTCTCTCTGTGGTGAGTTTCCCCACATTCTCCCTCAGGTTCTGACCCTGACTCTGTGATGCAGACACGGATGCATTCGCCCTGCTCTCACACACGCACAGAGGTAAGTGATTATATAATTGTCATTAGGGCTGTACAACATATTTATTTTTCCAGGCTGGCGGTCACTCGGACTAATCTCAGACACTGCAACTGCCAACAATGGTAAACAAAGCAACTAAATACTAATTAGCTTTATATTGTTTAAATAATGCTAAATTTGATGAATTCAGATTTTGGCTGATGTAGTTCATTTACTAAAAATAAATAAATAAATAAAAATAAAAAACCCTTAGACATTGTCCAGCACGGGGGTCATTACTGACCTGGCCAGCTCACTCTTTAGTTTGGCCGTCTCCTCCGTGAGCTGCTGGATGCGTTTGACTTGGGCCTCCTTCTCTGATTGGAGCTTCTTACTTTCCTCCTGATTGCTATCTTTCTGCTGGCTCACCAGTTGCTGCACGCACACACACACACACACACACACACACTCATCACCTGCCCTTCATGATTTACCATAACATCCGAGTATCTCAGACTGCTTCTCATATTCTCTTAAGAAGTACAATTCAAACAGTAAAGCTGCAGACCTGAGTGCGATTCTTCCAGCGCTTGACGTCCTCCTCCAGGAGTCGCTTCTCGGCCTGCAGCATGCCATTCTGCTCACTCAGCTCTGCGTTGCTCTCCTGCAGAGGCCTCATGTCTGCCTCCAGCTTATGCACCTGAAAGAGAGGAATTTACAGCATGCTTTAAGAATAAATACTGAGTGTTTTTTTTTTTTTATTAAGTGACAGGTTTGTAATGAAAATAAAAAATTTTTTCTCTCTGACCACAAAGAAGGATGATTTCTACCACCTGACATTTCAACTGATACTAAATTGACCGTCAAACCCTCTCTGATTTTTCCACATATAATTAAAAAATTAAAAATGTAACGCCAGTTTAGACTTTCATGAGATTTCTTGATGCAGCTTATATCTTTTGACTCAGAAACCAGGAAGACAAGATCTCTGATATGAGAACTCTGATAAGAGATACGAGCTCAAGCGCTAGTTTTTATTTAATCCACATTTACAGTTCCTGGGTTTTTAAGGTCGCCAAATACAGTTGCAATCAAAATGATTCAACCCTCATTGCAAATCAGGTTCACTGTCAAAATTTACAGACTTTCAGCTGTTTGCAATGAACAAATCAAACAAAACCAATTGAAAGAGTTCAACACAACGAATGCTTCAAATGGTTTCCTCAAATTCCATCAACTTCAACTGCTTTTTTTTTTCCAATTTTCAAATCGATTCATTGCAAACAGCTGAAAGTAAATTTTGACAATAAACCTGATTTGCAATGGGGGTGAATAATTTTGATCGCAACTGTAAGCTGTAACATTTAATGTTTCATGGTCAGATTTTTGATTAATTGTGTAGCTTGTTCTAATGTACATCATTAAACATGTCAACTGGCTAACTGGAGACACATTAAACTTTAAAAATCTTATGAAACATTAAATTCTTATTATACAGTGCAGATACGAAATGAATAAAATGGGCTCAGATATAGTGGGCAGCCGTTAGTATACCTACTTCTAGTCTATATTAATAAACATAATCAGTGCAATATTTTCATGCTTATATTTTTACAACAGGCTTACAGGAGTACAATAATGTTATGGAATAAAATGAAAGCTGGCCAGATACAAAACATTATGAGATGCGTGTCTTTGCCTTGGCCCGGATCTGCTGCAGCTCCTGCTCCAACCGGTTCTTCTCCTCCTTCAGCATCTTGTTGTTCTCAGTCAAAGCATTCAAGCTCTCCAGCTTTTTCAGTTTTTCCTCCTGCTGAGCCATGGCCTTCGTATTCATCTGTAAAAGAACAAAAACAGTTTAAAGCAACTTGTGTCATAAAATAACGATTGTTTATCGTGTATTACTGTATGATCTATGCGTTTTGTGGCTTCTAACCTGTAGTTTGTCTCGCTCGGCTGTCAGGTTGTCCTGGACCTCCTTCAGCTCTTTCTCCAAGTGCTCCATGCGCTGCTGGTAGCGCTGCGTTTCTACCTGAGCCACCTCAAACCGAGCTTCAGCTATCTCTTTCTCACGACGCACGAACCTAAAGGTGATATGAACCGTGTATTACACAAAGGCAGAACACACAAATAAGATCAAGATATACGCCGCACAGAATGAAACCGAGTCATGAAGCCCTGTAGGACTAGGTAAGACATTCACCTGAGGATCTCAAGGAGCTGTTCTTGAGTTTTGTCCTCCTCGTTAAAAGAAATGTTTAGAACGCCCTCTCTGTCTGCCTGCTCCTGAACAGCGGCAGCCATTTTAACACTCAACTGTTCCATCTGTTCATGGAGCAGTTTGTTCTGTTTCTGAAAGTCTTCTAGACGCTGCTCCTGTTTCACCAGCTCCTCCTGAATGAAATTAAGATTCAGTGTGTGAAATGGGTGACTGAGCAAACCTAGTGAGTAGCATCACCTCACACAAATATGGCTAGACATCAATAGAAGCACTTACAAGAAATTAAAAAACACTTATAAAGCATTCTTTACTTCTAATAGGTTAACCCTTTATCTCAATTATTACCTTTAAGTTTTTCTCTTGCAGCACCCAGCCCGTACAGCCCTGTTGGAGCTCGGCAGAGGCCTTTTGGACCTTCTCCTCAAGCTCTTTGAGACTCTTTGCTGCCTCTTGTGCCTGTTTCTTAGCAGCCTGTAAAGCCTCCACATCAGCAGCGTGCAGCATGAGCTCCCTTTCATACTTATTCTGTGCCTCTATGGCCAGCTTAGCCTTGGAAAAAGAGGACAAGGAGGTTAGAAATACTATTGCGGTCTGTTGTACAGTCACAACCTGCATTTATGCAGTCTGTTGATAAATGTACCATAACATCAACAGCATGGTAATTTTTTTCCTACATGCCAACAAATTAGTTCAAAGATCTGTAAAAACCAAATGTTCATGAAAATGTAAAATACTGAAAATCCAACTGAAGCTAAGCAGGGTTGAGCCTGGCCAGTATCTGGATGGGAGAACTCCTGGGAAAAACTAAGGTTGCTGTTAAAACACTGTTAGCAGGTGGCGCTCACCCTGTGGTCTGTGTGGGGCCTAATGCCCCAGTATAGTGACATGGACACTATGCCGTAAAAACAGCAGCATCTTTCGGATGAGACATTAAACTGAGGTCCTGACTCTCTGTGGTCATTAAAAATCCCAGGACACTTATCGTAAAAGAGAAGGGGTATAACTGCAGTGTCATGGCGAAATTACCCCATTGGCCCTCCTCCATCATGGATTGGCTACATCATTCTTTCCTCTCCACTAATAGCTGGTGTGGGGTGGACGTTCTGGCACACTATATCTGATGTCGCATCATCCAAGTGGACTCTACACACTAGTGGTGGTTGAGGAGATCCCCCCCCCCCATACACAATATTAGTAAATAAAATTAAATTGAGAGATGATTGGTAGACCTACCTGCTGCTGGCTCTCCTGTGTGGCTTTTTGCTCCTTGGCTGCAGCGGATGTTGCTCTCTGTAGTGCATCTTGCAGTTCTGTCTGCATTTCTGTCAGACTATGTTTCAGCTCTTTTACCTGCCACACAGCAGGAGACAAGAGACAAAACCAGAAACTGTTCATTTTATCTATACCAGTCAAATAAATATACATTGTCAATATTTTGCTCCACTCTTCATGAGAGCTGCCACTACAATGTGAAATCCAAACCCTGAAAATGGGTCAGATGTTGAAAAACTACCACCGTAGGATGAGATTCTGCTTTCTTACGTGTTTCTCCACATTCTCCACAGCCTTGAGCTTCTCCTCATGCAGCTCCTGCTTCTCCCTCTCTGCCTCAGCCATCCGGTTCTCCAGCTGCCTGTTAAGCTCCTGGGCCTCCTTCAGTTGGTTCTCTATGGATAAGCGTGCCTCCTCGAGTGCCTGAACCGGTCAGATGGCACAAGTGGAATGAACTTTAATAGTGTTTAAACAGTGCACGTTTAAAAACAAAGTGTCTAAAAACAACTAGGGGTTCATCTCACAAAATTTGTTCAATAGTGGTATGCATTTTTTCAAAGTCATGTCATTTACTTCCTATCATTACCAGGAAATTACAAATATAAAAAAAAAAAAAAAAAATTTGATTCGTTTTCCTTTTACCAGCTGCAATAATTCATCTCGTTATTCCTTTTGTTGAGTAGTGACATATTACGCACACATACTGTACTTTCAGCCATCAATATTTAGCCCCTACTATAAAAAGTAACGTTTCAGACACATTTGACTGCTCATCATGACTGAACTGCCCCCCGCCCCTGAGAGAGAGAGAGAGAGAGACACACTTCTCAGATACTTAAGATTTACCTAAAAAGCAGACAATCCCACCTGTTTGTCCTTGCTGATGTAGTCTTCCAGGCTAAGCACCATGGTCCTGTATTCTTCTAGGTTGTTCTGTGCGCTCTTCAGGCGCTCCTGCAGATCAGAGTTCTGGTCCTCGGTTTGCTGCAGACGTGCACGCAACTCCTCTACTTCCTGCTCAGGAACACCAGGAGCTTCAGCGAGAGAGAGAACCAGAAACACATTATCTCGCCAATACAGTCATTATTTAGTACTCAAAGCAACAGGTTTCAGTGTCAGTTTGCTATGAACAGCTTAAAAAATAACAGCAGCTCCCCTGTACTGTGAACATCTTAAAAAGCGATAGCACCTACCACTGGATGATGCTTTAACAGGCTGTTTGCTATTCTGATTCTCAGAGTTGTTCAGCTGTTGTCTCAGAATGGAAACCTGTTGTTCAGTGCTCTTCAGGAGCTCCTTGGTCTTCTGGTGCAGAGAGTTCTGAGCTGCCAGCTGCTTCTTAGCCTCCACCAGTTGAAGCTAAATCATGACAAGTCCATAAAGGAATTAAAACAAGCATACTGTAAATGTGTACCGACATGTAAACACGGAACATTTAAAATCAAAGGAACTAAAACTGAAGAAAGAGTAATAGGAAAGGTACACCACAGCTGTTTGCATTAAATACAAAAAACAAAAACAAAAAACACACCAAGGCTCAAGGTCCATAACGATTGTTATGAACATTAGGAAAATGGCGTAGAAACCTGTCTGCGAACGTTCTCAGAGAAAACAAAGATTAGTGAATATGCATGAACATGAACTAGAATGTATACGTACTGTCGGTAATGATTTTAGTGATTTGGTAATAAATATGACCCGGATACTACTCTGTAGAATCAAAATCAAAATCAAAGTCAAAATAGATTCACTGTTTCAAAAGAGCAGGTTTAAATACAAGCACTTTAAAAGAAAAACGCCTGGAAGAGAACCGCGCTTACATCTTGGTTGCGTTCCACAGTGTGCCTCTGTTCCACTTCCTGTTCAACTCGCTTCTTCAGCTGTGCGATCTCCTTCTCCAGCTTCATAATCTGGTTAGCATAGCGCTGTCTGGTGTCCGCCTCAGAGCGCTCCAGTGTTAGCTAGAACATCAGAGAGCGGCAAGTCATCGCCTTCATGGGGTTTACACAAAAGAACTCAACACTGAGTGTGTACTTGTGATCAGAGTAGTACCTGGATGGACTTTAGGTTGGCGAGCAACAGGTTCTGTCCACGCTGCTCAGCCAGGATGGACTCCTTCTCCTGGTTAAGACGGCTCTCCACCTGCTTCGAAATGTCACGCTCCTTACGCAGGTTCTCATACCGCACCTATAAAGAGTAAACGTTTATCTACAAAATAAGCTTGTTTGCGATAGACTGTGTTCCCGGTGTTGGTGCCACACACCGATTACATCACTTGCCGCAGCACCACCCCCATCGCCGTTTTGCATTTTTATAGTAATAAAAATCATTTACTTCAGTTAGAGAACGGACACTACAATTAAAAACTAAACACGTCTGCTCAATTCAGCATAAGTCGAATGAGTCAGAGTCATAGCACAGATCAGCAGGAGTCAGATTTCTTTTAACACGAGTGAGGCGAGCTGAATGACAAGACGATGGCGGAATATTTTGTTTCAAAAGTTCTATTTCTCACATAAGCGAGTTTGTCATTGTACTTTTTTGTTGTTGTGTTTTTCATTAGGAATAATAATGAACCCACCTTTCAAACATTCGCCACCCCCGAATTGCTGCTAATTCGAAAGTGAAATACACGCAACCGCACGGGCATTCATAAGAGAGAGGGAAAAACACTCCGTGTTGTCACACGTCAATTAATGGTGGGAAAATTTCCTCACCATCACATCCCTAATAGAAATCACATAGAAAGCAAAAAAAAAAAAAGAACCTTTATGACTTAGTTAATTTTTGAAAAAAAAAAAATATTGTCTCTATTAAATCTGTATGGGAACAACAGTGCCAAGCAGGACTTCCAAACTACACCTTATTCAAAATTTAGTTTATCAGCCAAGACGATGTCTGGTGTCCGAAGATTTGTTTGAAGTTTACACTGGAGGTACACAGCTCACTTTATTAAGAAGAAACATGCAAGCTGAACGTCAGAACACAGAAACCTCAAAAGATGTTGATTTGCTCAATATCTCAAACAGATTTGCTTGTGAGATTTCTGCCACTATGAGACAATCCGGTAGCTATATATTTTTAAAAAATAAATAAATAACTCATATTTCTACTTTATGAAACTGTTCTGTACAACTGACGATATTACAAAACAAAAATGTGTCTTTTTCCGGAAAGTATGGGACTATTTGGAAAATGCTTCCCCAAGATTCCCTTACCCGCTAGCCTTGCAGCTTACACTAACTGAATTGACTCGTTCCCTTAACTGCAAGCAAAACAGCAGCAGCATCAAACACGAAAACATTAAACTGAACACAGCCCTCAGACACACCTCAGATACCGCTAGTTTCTCGTTGGCTTCCCTCAGATCCTGTGTCATGGTGAGGATTATCTGCTCATATTTCTGAGATGTGGCAGAGAGCTTCTGAATCTTCTCCCGCTGGGAGTTGATCTCTCTCCTGTAGCTGTTAAGATTTTCCTGAAACATCTCATACCTGCAAGTCAGCACAATGAGCGGTTAAGTCATGGCAGCTAATAGGTCACATTAAACCATTTAGAACTAGATTTATTGTAATATAATAATATAATGGTTCTTAAGATTAAAAATGCATGAAACCTTTGGGATATCGCCTGTCTGATATACAGGTGTGAAGTCCTGAAAGCTTATTTTAGCTGCCTGTACTTTATGACCATAGCCAAGCTACAGTTGCTGTTACAGTTAAGTGAAGTGTTAGCCGAGGTCTAGTTCACCCCAACGCAAGTCATTTTAAAAACGCTGCTTTTATGTTCTGGCTACACTAGCATTTTCAGACCATTTCCCAAAGTATGACAATAAAGAAAAAAAACGGCATGTGACCCGTCAACCCGACATTTCCACCATTTTCATTTCTTTTGACAAACATGCTTTCGTGCATGCTCCAGTGACATTTTTATACTATACAAAGCAGTCAAATATGAAATAAAAATCTGCATTATAGAATAATGCTTCACAATAACTTCCCCCATTTCATAATTCACAATAACTTTGCTTTAAATTTTTTTATTTTTTTCCCCTGCTGTTTCATTGTATAATTAATAAGACATTTCTTTCCAAATTTGCCTGCGTTAGTGTAAACTAGGCCCGAGGCATCAAACAAAGACATTCTGTGCATTCCTGGTCACAGGAAAAGCAGCCCCATTCACCTTTTATTGGCAAATTCGAGCTGAGAGGAGAGCTTGGCCTTCTGGGAAATTAGGTCAGACACCTGACCCTGCAGGCGTTCATTCTGCTCATTCAGAAGCTTGTCGTTCTCTGCCTTCTCCTTCTTGTATGTTGCAAAAGCTTCATTTAGCTACGGGAAAGCAATAGTAGAGTTTATTCATATGAAAGTGATCAAAACTAAACATCAACGAAACTGAATTTCATAATGTTAACATCTGGATCCACATCAGTTTAGGAACTTCTCACTGGAGCGGCAACATCTAATCAATATAATCGATAATAATCGATTATGAAAATCGCTGTCAACGAATCTCATTATCGATTAGGAAATCGACTTTCTGTAGGAAATGTTTAAATAATATTACGTATATATTTTTTGTTAAATATACCAAAACATATTCAAATGAGATGTTTTAAAATTAATCAATTTGGTTATTCGCAAATATCATGTTAGCTGAGCTGACGATTGTTCATTGATGGATTTATTTTTAATTTATTTACAAACGAAAGGATCCTTTGCAAAAACCTATAAGTGGTAGACAAGTTCAAGTTTTGCATTGATGGATAAAATATTAGTTTTTTACTAACCTGCAAGTTTGCCCCCATTCGATTAATCAAAAAAATAATTTGCCAACTAATCAATTGTGAAAATAATTATTAGTTGCAGCCCTACTTCCCACGAACAATTTCCACTTCATGACACCCAAAGTTCGTTACTCCTGTACATTAATACTTAACATGGAAAAAAATGCACCAGTTAACACAAATCGATCACTCGAATCAAAATAGCCAGAGTGTTCGAGTCATTATTAGCAAGATTATGCGTTGCAAAATGTAAAGGAAGGCTGAGTGTAAAGCTTCTGTGTAGAGCTGTGGGACTGACCTGCTTGAAAGCCACTTTAGTCTGTATGACCTGGGCCACCTCTGAAGCTACAGACTGGCTTGTAGTGGATCGAGTGGGTGTGGCCACAGGTTTGCTCGGGGTAGAGGACTCGGAGCCACCCTCTGAGCCTGAAACACCCAAAAAAAAAATCCACTTGCTTAAAATAAACATGTATACAAAAACATTTCAATGCAAAAGACTGCAAAATGTGCTGGAACTTTCAACAAGGTTAACCAGTAAGGTGAATGGCTACAAAAGTAGACTCAATGGTGAATAGATTAATGACACTTTTTAAACATTTTATTTACTTCTTCGACAACACACCAGGCTGTGGCATTAGAACTAATACAAATCCAAGCTGGCTGATAAAAGCATTCCCACACAGTCGTACCAGAAAAAAAACATAACTTTTCCATAATTTCAAACTCAAAAGGTCCATGAGCACATTTTTGCATCACAAATTGATTTCGTGAATAAATCTAGCACAGTAATGTAAATGTAAAACATTTAGATGATTTAGACCAGAGATAATTTTACACTGTAAATCCTGCTTCATTTTATTACTGGTTGTAGCTATCAAACACATCGTTGCATGTTATATGATTAGGCTGACTTACCATCTGTGTATACGTGGAGAAGTTTTAACCGGTACTGTTTTATCTAGAAGTCTATTCGTGGTTTTATCCACTAGTACATTGTTGTTGTGATCCTTGATTGTGTTGTTTTGTGTTTTGATGTAAAATTGTATGTTATTTGTTGCTGCCTCTTGGCCAGGTCACTCTTGTAAAAGAGATGTTTAACCTCAATGAGTTTTTTAACTTGGTTAAATAAAGAAATGAATGAAAAATCTGTAAAGCTCCTGCACATCATTTTTATGAATATTTTGTTAAGCAACAAAGCTACTTTAAAACGTGATGATACTGGGGCTAACATTTCCAGATTTGGTAAAAGATATTTTCATTGTCCCAAGACTCTTTCTTTTCTAGGATTTCCAGGACCAGGTTCAATTCAACCAGTTTGCTTGCTAATCAATAAATCCAACATTGTAGTTTTGGATCTCGTCCCACACTACTACTGCGAGCTCACCCTGTGGAGGAAGGTCGACCCCGGCCATCTGCAACAGGATGCGGTACATGTCTCTCTGCCTCATGGACGAGTCAGCCACCTGCTTCTGCTGGTTCCTCTGCTCCTTCAAGAGCTCCAACTCCTTCTGTGCCTTCTCCAGTTTCTGCTCGAACTCTGCCTGCCTGCACGTGTGTTAGAACATGAAATATAACTCCAGCTCCTGTGATAATTTAACAGACTGATAGAATACAAAGCTAATAATGCAATGCTCATTTTTCAAAATCAACCCTGATCGTGATAATTGTTAAAACACAATGAAAACAAATAACCAATTAAGATTGTGTCACAATTAAATTATTCATATTCATTAGAACTATGTAGTCTTTACCTACAATTAGCTTAATTTCCCACGGAAAATACAATAAAATGTGTTTTGTTTTTTTTAATGTTGGCATCTCAAACTAGTGTTTTATTAAACATCCTGCATCTGAGTGAGCGAAATATAACACTGCTCAAACAGAGGCTGAGCTTGGTGTTTGGACGGATATAAAAATGAGGTTTGAAGTGGATATTAACATTCAGTCTAGGTTGTTCAGTTGGAAGGAGTACCTAGCAAGCTTGGCCTCAGTTGTGCTCTTCTCATGCTGCTCCTCCAGCTCTCGAATCTGGATCAGGAAGTTCTGGTTTTGCTGCTGGAGCTCTTCCACACTGCGGAATGCCACTTGGCGTAGGCCTTGAACCTCAGAGCTGCTGCTTACAGCAGGGCTCACCTCCTCCCGCACCACTTTGGTCCCTCGTGCCTCCTCCAGCTCCACCAGCAACACACGCACCTGTCGCAGGATACCATATTTGTGCAGAAGAAATAGGCTTTCTACATAGATTTTCTAAGGGTGGCAACTGAGGGAAAAATGTAATCAGCCAACAGTACCTGCTGAGACAAGTCTGCTATCTGTTTCCTTGCCCTCTGATTTTCCTTCTCCAGCAATGAGGCTCGCTTATTCACCTCATTAGTTTCTTCCTGTAGTTTGTTCATATCCTGGCAAAGAAATGTTAGCGGATGAACTTTCACCCAGTGTTTATACAAAAAAAAAAAAAAAAAAAAGTGTTAATTTTACACTAATTTATCATGCTTTTACTAGGGATTTGTGAATTTTTGCAGCCTTAATGAGGAAATATAATTTCAGTGATATCTTTACAGCAAATGATGGCATGTTGTTCCAAAATCATCATAAAACATCAATACATTTTAAAATGATGGCACGTTTCATATGTCACACCTCAAAGTCAAGGTATTTTAAGTCCTTATTCAGACAGATATGGATTTTATAGGAACTCCAGTCCAAATAATTTTAAAAGCTAAATTTAAGAACCTCATTCTATACAGTCTGAGACCAATGGCAAATTTAGCTCCTTCCTTCACTACCTGTCAAAAAGTCTGCTTCAACTACTGCCTCAACTCTTAATATTGAGTTCTGCATGAATGATGAAATACTGAATGATTCACTTTTCGTACACATTTTAATAATTTAATAAAATAAATAAATAAATAAATAAAAAACAGCTCTTGGTAGTAGACTCAACACTTTTGGCTCTACCTGCATACACATCCCGACATACCTTCACGGTTTGCTCTAGTTTTAAGCTGAGGCTGTTCATGGACTTCTGGGTATTATCATGCTCCTCCCGCTGCCTCTTCATTATAGACGTCTTGCGCTCCACCTCTGATCGGACCTCATTCAGGGCCTTGTTAATGCGTCGGTTCTCCATCTTCTCCAGTTGCAAGTGGTCCTGAGACTCCACAAATGCGTTATACAGCTAGCAGGGAGCAGACAACAGTTCGTCAATCATCACCCGGTCATGTCCCCACCCAAATTCGAGAATTCGTCTATCGTTAGTTCTCTGACTAGGGCAGTGGCCATTTTGAAAGTTCCTATTGAACTATCACAATTTGATTCTGTTCAGTTCTTTTTTGTTAAGGTTCTCTTTTATTTAGGTAGTCAGTCTCAAAGGAGATCGCAAAACGATTTCTAAAACAGCAGAAAGAGAACACAGACCCCAGAAAGGATAAATATTAATAATTAATAATACAAGCATGTGTTTAATCATCGTGTGAATAATGTCCAAGAAATTACAAGATGTAAAACTTATTATTATTATTATTATTATTATTATTATTATTAATGCCTACAAAGTGTGTCACTTTTTGACTGAGTCAATGGAAACACTGTTGAGAAGTTTAAGAGCAGATCCTGAAAATAAAAGCTTTTTGTCCTACCTCCATAAGCTTCATGCCAGGTTTCACGATCTTGGCCACTACAGCTGCAGTTGGAGACAACTTGGTCAGGTCCTCTTCAGTGAGAGCAGGAACTCCTGTCCAGAAACAACACACTTCATTGCTTTCTGCTCAATACAAAAACACAAACTCACTTCAAGGCCGTTTTGGCAAAAATGCTTTTTTTCTTTCTTTAATGTTTTACTTTAATATCAGACATGAGTACAAGGTTTCTGACGCTGTTCTCTCTCTCTCTCGCTCGCTGACGTAATCATCAGACTCGGGTAAAAGACGGGATACGGATTATGATTTCATTTTGATTTCAATTCAATTACAACATTCACTGTTTTATATAGACTTGGGGTTAGGGTTAGTATAACTATAGTATAAACTAGTAGTATAACTATAGTACAAACTATTTATGTACAAATGGTGTTATTGAGACAAACATTTGTATTGTAGCTCCTGGGCAAATATAAAGAAAACAAATAGTTTCTTTTTTTTATATAAGCATTGCATTATATTATATTATATTATATTATGTTAAAAATCTGTTGGGCCCTTGAGCAAGGCCCTTAACCCTCTCTCCTCCAGGGGCGTTGCATCATGGCTGACCTTGCGCTCGGACCCCAGATTCCCGACATGCTGGGGTATGTGAAGAAAAGAATGTCACTGTGCTGTAATGTATACGTGACTAATAAAGACTCAATTATTGCTAAACTATTTTTTTTTTTTCTATTCTTATGTCTATACAGCGCTGATGGACAAGGACTGGTGTGGCACTGTGCCTCTTTGAGGACAGGAACCGCTTTGAAAAATGGCACAGCTAAAAGGACACTGATATTGGAGTACTGCACAGACTGAAATAAAAATGCCTGTGACTGATCTGTTTTACTTGTAAATAGTTCACTAGAGTTTCTCGTTTCTCAAATTTAAAATTTATATTTTGCATTCATGGTGGACTGACCAGAAGGATAAAAGGAAACCCTGACCAGAATGATAAAACGCCTGTGACTAATCAGTTTCATTTGTAAATAGTTCAATAGAGTTATTTGCTTTTCACTTCTAAAGTTTATATATAACATTTATGCTGTTGGGGAAAACACATTTCATTTAGCTTGTTTTCCTAATTTATTAAATAAAAATTTTTAGTTTTTAATAGGTGTTTTAATCTTATTTGTGGGTTGTGGAAGCACTTACATCGATACAATATCTCATATTTAAAAAATAATAAAATATTCTTAAAGCTGAAGTTATGAAGCTGAAAAAATTATACCAAACACTTAAGTTAAAAACATTTTTTAAGGTGGTTTAACACAAAAAAATAAAATCTATGGCAAAACATTTAAATTCTTTTTAAGACTTCAAAGGGTTAAACAGCATTCATTTAGGGTAATACTGTTTGCCTGTATTAATTTTAAGCCCGTATCAGAATGATGAAGCACTGCACCTCTCCGCTTGAAGTCTGCGAGGTGTGTGTTGGCATTCTCCACCTCTTTCTCCAGATTTCTAATCTTCTCCTGCAGCTCAGCCTCCACTTTACCCTGGGAGCCTTCCAGCTCAGAGAGTTTCTTCTCAGAAATTTTGCTAGCTGTTGGCAAGATACACTTCAATATACAGATACTGCTTATGAAAATGCTATAAAACATGAACAGCCTTCGTATTTGTTCCGTATTGTAGACAAAATGCTCATACTTTCCACTGCCTTCTTTAGCAGTTTG
This sequence comes from Ictalurus punctatus, assembly GCF_001660625.3. Lineage (NCBI taxonomy): Eukaryota > Metazoa > Chordata > Actinopteri > Siluriformes > Ictaluridae > Ictalurus > Ictalurus punctatus. The sequence continues at coordinate 17,956,545 of NC_030432.2, read as the reverse complement.
TTAAGCTCCTCCACACCTCTGTTGAGTTCTGCGTTCTTGGCCTCAGAGTCGGCTGCTGCGCTCTGTACAGGACGAGAGTCTCAGAACATAAGACACCGCACACTCCATCACACAACTCCCAGCAGGCCAAATTAATTATGGAACGAGCACGTGTCGATCAGTTATTAAACACTCAACCTTCAACATGGACAATGTTTTCAGTCTGAAGTGTTTGTGATATCACTAGCCAGCACGCTGTTTGTGGAACGACTTTCTCCCTAAGCATTTTTAATCTCGGTCTTCTCAGCAAACTAGCTACCACCCACAACCAATTCAGGAGTTCTTTAAAAAACTGCACAGTGATCGAGTCTTAGTTGTTTTAGAGCACCGATCTGAAGAGATCATATCAATCTCAATAGTAAACACAAACTGAACAATAACCCTACAGCTCCAGACTTGTGGCCAGTTGGAATTAACGAGAAGCACTCATGTTAAACTATGGAAGACTATAGAAATGAACAGAAGCGGATCAAATCTGAAGTTGTAATATTTTGTTCCTCAACTTGATGCACTTATTTTATCCCGAACATCAAGTAGTGAAAGTAATTCAATCTCAGGGGCTTTTACATGATCTGTAGTACACCGATTTATTTTTCATATATAATTAAAAGAAAGCATTAAACGTCATCTTCCTTAAAGATACCTTGATACCAGCTCTATAGCAGCTATGATGAAATGCTATAATAAAGCACTAAGTAATATTATATGTTAGCTAAATTGCTTAACATTGCTTCAGACCATGACTTGAGAAAGTTATTTTAAAAATACCTATAATACTGCAGTAAACATACCTATAAAACTTTTACGTTAGCCATAAAAAAATTCTATCAAGACTATTTTTAGATTATCTGACCTTGTATAAATTGCAGAGTCTCATGTTGGCATTCAGCTCATTGCGATATTTTTCCTCAATGGCAATGCGCTGATCTTTCTCCTGAGGTGAGGAGAAAAAGAGGGAGAAGATCAAGTTAATTAATTGTTAGTAAAAATGAGCACCCTGACTGGCGATAAGACTGCATTTAAACATCATGGCATGCAGAGGGAAGCAGAGAATTTTCATTATCCATCATAGCTATATATGGATATATTATTAATGTTCAATGATTAGAGCAATAACAACTAATAAACAGCTTATTAATACGTCAATAAAACATGGTTGTTATAACAGAAAGTTCAAATTTACATTGTATAACCAGAAGCGAGATTGATCATACAGACGTCAATAAATACTAATTTTATTACCATTATATTGATATTACCACCTCCTGCAAAATTTGCTTATGCACACTTTTCAAGTAAGGAATAAAATAAGATGGTTAGTTTCTGATAACAACATAACCTATACCACAGCGATTTGCCATTGATTCCAATTTTATATTTATTAAAGAAACATGCATCATACTTTTTATCCGTTTCATTTAATGCTGTGGAACGTATACGAACATGTTAGATCCTGTTATCACTTATGTTATAGCAGCTATAGACACCACCCCTTTATTTTCCAACAGTGATAATGGAGATTTCATCCAAAAATGCTAAATAATTTTAGCACAAAAAAAATGCAATTTCCCGTGCAAGGTATAAAGAAACAACAGAAATGATTGTGTATAAAAACGAGCACATTAATATTAACCCGTTTTTTGTCTTGCAGCTGGCACTGCTGGTCAGAGCTGCTGTTATGGAAAACCTTCTGAGTGATCAGATTTGAGATATATTTGTAGAATAATTACATTTTTTGTACATTTTGATAAATAAAGTCCAGTGTGACCAAAACTATTTACAGCTAGAGTGACTGACCTCCTTCAGTTTGGCCAGCAAGTTCTCTGTGGTCTTCTGCAGGTTTTCACTTGTTCTCTTGAGCCTGTTGACTTCCTCCTGAAGCCTGGTCACCTGGAAACAAAGGCAGTTGCAGGAGTTAAAGCCAGATGGTGTCTGACAAACTACAACGTGATGCAGAACTGTAGTGGTGGGTACGGCAAGGGTACTGTACCTCATCGGTCGTGCTCTCCAAAGTGCACTTAAGCTGCAGGATCTCTATGCCCTTCACTTTCGTCACTGTGAGAAGCTCATCCGTTTTGCTTTTCAGCTCAGAGTTCAGCCACGTGTTCTGGTTCTGAAGAAGCTCCTTCTCTTGCTCCATCCTCTTTTCCCGTTGCTGCAACGGGACAAACACAGAACTCGTACTAAACTTCAAGCGCATAAATTAACTTAATATAATATAACCTACAAATATCAAACATTCAGCTAAAACCGAAACCAGGCTATTACGTTTAAAGACAATCAGTACAACTTCACAAAATGCCCATTCAACACAGAAAAATGGGAACGCAAAAACAACCTCTTAAGTGGGCATAACATGTTACAAGATAACAATTAAAAGTAATTTATTCATGTGTGCCAAATTTCAAAATTCCAACTTTCCATTTTATCTCATTTTTCAACCTGCTCAAGCACAACGCTATTAATACAAACTCTTGAAGATATCAGGACTTCTACAGAATGCTGAGTAAAAGCATGAGTTACACACATGTGTGAAGAACACCTTTAATGAACAGCGTATTATACATGAGAAGAGTGATTGTGTTTACCTGAATAGAGACATCAGAGGACTGGAGCTCATCCAGTTTCAGCTGAAGCTCCATCTTCACTGAGCTGGTTTCCTCCAGTCTCTCACTGACACACTTAAGCTCCTCTGCAGACAAACCAAGTTACACGCTCACAGAATTAATTCATGTAAAATAATCTTGACTATACCACTAGAAAATGATCACATATTAAGCTTAAATCACATGTAGCAGAATAAACACTTAGATTACCAGTGAGATTTTCAATCTCTTGTGATTTCTTCTCCAGCAAGCGGGACAGCTGTCTGTTTTCTGCCTCGATCTCATATTTGGCTTTTGGAGGTTTATCCTGAAAAGGCCAGCTTTTTATTAAAGGAGTTTTGCAGAGAATTCTTCAGTAGAAATGACTCTGTTGGTCCGATTCTACACAACTAGAAAATTGCTAGTCATTTCCTACAGGTGCAGCTCATAAAATGTATATCGTGGAAAGTGTAACTTTTAAATCTTCCCGATTCATTACACAAAGGGGAAATATTTCAAGCCTTTTTCTGTTTTAATCTTAATGATTACAGCTTACAGCTCATGGAAGTCAAAAATCCAGTGAATCAAAATATTAGAACAAAAAATTTATAATACAGAAATGTCGATCTGAGAAGATCTCTAGCCAAACAAATTAGACTGCTTATGTGAAAGCATGGGAATAACAGTCACATGAAAAGCTTTCTTCCCTAGGTCAAAACTTTCAAAATGAAGCACTTTGTAACACAAACACCTGTGCATAAACATTCATCAAAAGCCGTACCTGCTGCAATGTTTCTTCTTCATCATCAGCTGCTCTTAGTTTCTTGAGTTCTTCAGCTAAACAGAATGACCGGATGATCGTTACTGGATTAACACAATCATCTAGTAGCATTACACCATAATCTGACCGAACTCATGGTTTAATCGGGTCAATAGAGTGACTGTAGATAACATGGATGCTAAAAACACAATAAGGTCATATCTTTCATCTTGCATATAACTGCTGTATGATTATATTACAACATCTTATGGCTTAAAGATTTGCTTTGTGCAGTAAAATATGTTTACGAACAACAAACACAACTTCAGGGTTGTTATTATTTTTAGGATGTTCATTACTAAACTCCCACACCCCGTGACAGGAGGTGTCTCTTCTTTAGTTCTGAAGCAGCAAACAGGGAAAAAGAAGCAGCGTAAACTGTCGAGAAGCTGCGTTCGCTCACCGAGTCGGCCGTTCTCTTCCTTAAGAGTCTCACATTCTTTACTGTTGGACACAAGCTGTTCCTGCAGCTCCAATATTTTCTTTTCGGTGCTGGCCGATTGTTGCTCTGCGCACACACACACACACACACACGTTATGTTACAATCATGACAACAAGCAAGCACTGATTATGTAATGTGTGATGAATTTATGTAACGATTTATATTTCTATCCTGTACGTTAAGTCATACAGATGTGCAGTCCAGCTGTACGGCTTTAGAGCTGTAGATAAAAGCAGTAAAGTTGAACCACACATGCTTATGATTAAACGCGCAGAATAGCGTGGGAATTTCCCCGGCATCCAACGCCAACCCAACTGGGATAGTTACTGAAACTGTCTGAGTACACAGTTGCCAACTTGGGGATCTGTCACTAGAGTCAACTTTATAGACTCCTTTATCAATATTATTATTTATTATTATTTTTTAAGAGACCAGCGACAAATCTAGTGACTTTTTGACCAGAGATGAACTAGATTAAAATTGATACAGCTCTCCAGCTCACTTCTCAGCTGTTGGTTGTACAGTCATGGCCAAAAATATAGGCACCCCTGCATTTCTGTCAGGTAATGCACTACTTCTCCCAAAAAACTGTTACAGTTACAAATGCTTAGGTATTCTCATGTTTCTTTTGTTTACATTTGAACAACACAAAAAGAAGCGGGGGGGGACAAATCTGAGACATTCCAGACACAACTCCACAAATGGACTGGACAAAATTATTGACACCCTCAACTTAATATTTGATAGCACACACTTTGAAAAAAATAACAAATAAATCGCGTCCTGTAACCATCAGTGAGTTTCTTACACCACTCTACTGGAATTTGGGACCACTCTTCTTTTGCCAACTGCTCCAAGCCTTTCAGATTTGACAGGTTCCTTCACCCAACTGCTGTTTTGAGATCTTTCCACAGGTGCTCTATGGGATTCAGATCTGGATTTATTGCTGGCCACTTCAGAACTGTCCAGCACTTTGTCTTAAACAATTTTTGGGTGATTTTTGAAGTATGCTTTGGGTCACTGTCCTGGTGTACGACCCATGACTTCTGACGGAGACCCAGCTTTCTGGCACTGGGCCCTACATTGCACCCCAGAGTTCTTTGGTAGACTTCAGATTTCATAATGACCTAGACACAGTCAAGACATCCAGTGCCTGAAGCAGCAAAGTAACCCCAAAACATCAGTGAACCTCCACCATTTGACTGTAGGACCCATGTTCTTTTCTCTGAAGGCCTCATTTCATTTTCTGAAAACAGAAGAATGATGTGCTTTTTACAAAAAGCTCTATTATAGTCTCATCTGTCCACAGGACATTCTCCCAGAAGGATTTTGCCTTCCTCAGGTAAGTTTTTGCAAATTCCAATCTGGCTTTTATATGTTTCTGTGTCAGCAGCGGGGTCCCTCCTGGGTTTCCAACCATAGCGTCCCGTTTCATTCAGAAGGTGACAGATAGCGCGAGCCAACACTGATGTACCCTGTGTCTGCAGGTCAGCTTGCATTTGTTTACAAGTCGAGGTTCTTTATCCACTATTCCAACAATCCTTCGTCGCAATCTTTCGCCAGTTTTTCTCTTTCGTCCACTTCCAGGGAGATCAGCTACAGCACCATGGGCTGTAAACTTCTTGACAATGTTGCGCACAGTGGACACAGGAACATTAAAATCTCTGGAGATGGACATGCAGCCTTCAGACTGTCCATGCTTTTCCAAAATTTTGGTTCTCAAATCCTCAGACAACTCTTTGCTCTTCTTTATTTTGTCCATGCTCAGTGTGGTACAGGCCATTTTAACTGACAGCAGGTGTGATTTCTATATTGCCAGCACCTGTGAATTGCCACAGGTGAGTTTAATTACAAATGAAAAGGAGCATCACATGCTTGGAATATAATTATTTCTAAAGATTTTTTAAAAGGTGCCAATAATTTCATCCAGCCCATTTTTGGAGTTCTGTGTGGAATGTCTCAGATTGGTCTTTTCTCTCTCTCTCTCTGCTTTATTTTTTGTGTTGTTCCAATGCAAACAAAAGAAATAAACCCAAGAATACCAAAGCATTTGTAACTGCAACAATGTTCTGGGAGAAGTAGTGCATTATCTCACAGAAATGCAGGGGTGCCCATATTTTTTAGCTACGACTGTATGAGTTGAGATAGCAGTAAACTCGACTTGCCGTCATTGTGTAAAGCCCGAATTCGTCCAGCCGATATGTCCGTCGAGTGATCACTCATCCCAGTTGTTTATCCCAACCCATAAGTACTTATCTTGGATATACTTCCAGGTATTAAAAGCATGTTTTTCCATCCTGTAACAGTTTCCATCATATCCATTTCACAACTACACACTACAGCTGCTTCCTTCTGTTTGTGTTGTTGAAATAAGGTGTAATATTTTACCACAGTAGACACGTAAACGATTACTTTGTGGTGCCACGACCAAAGATGAAAGACGATTATAGTTATAATCTATGATTCAGATCGTTCAACTTTTCAGATAAAACTCTATCCTATTGTCATTTATTCTAAGAAAATCTTGCTTCGTATTAAACTCTAATTTGTAATATGCATATTCATGATAAAACCATGAATATGCAGATTATGGCGTTATGACATCACCAAGCAACTTTTTTTTTTTTTTTTGGTGTGTGCGCTTTTAGCTACTTTTCTCTGTAGAGTTACCAAGACTGAGTGAGAGAGTGAGTCTGGGAATTATTCATCAGGAAATATGACTTCATATAAGTTGTTACACGATGAACAAGGCACATTAGGGCTATTTAGATACACCTTAAACATGTTAATCTGAAATTATCTTTGCACTGTGTTAAATGTTAAATAATATGCTGAATGTTATAGCTTTGTCTAGCACCCACATTTCCCCTCGGGGGATCAATAAAGCAGTTCTATATTTCTGTCTGTCTTTCTGTTCAGGATCAGTACGTAGTGCTATCATATGATTCGTGTGATTTAAGTCTTAGCTCTGTGTTGTCAAAACAGCCATTGTGTTCAATGTGGCGCCATGCAGCTTGCACACATTGGTGTAATGAACACAAGATATTCTTCTTCTTCTATTATTTACACGTTTTGCTGTTAACTCTGCACTCGCTACACTTTCACTTTCACGTTAAACCGCGCTGTGAATCCTCTCACTGCTCCACTCTAACCAACTTCAACTAATTATACCCGACTTTCGGCCAGTTAGCTTAGCCTAGCCTAGCCCGCTGCTCACCGCAGTCCGCTTTATAGCTTTCATGGCTTGTCCTGAGCGCCTCCAACTCCGTCTGCTTCCCCGTGAGAAACCTCTCGAGTTTGTTCTGAGCGGCTTTGGTCAGTCTGCTTATCTCATTCCTCTCCAACACTTGCTGCAAAGCCGTCGCCATGTCTGCCCAGAAGAACTGCTAACGACCTGTTAGCCAAAAAAAATCCTTCCGCAACGTCAAACAGCGCAGTTTAGACCCGGCGAGGTCGCGTGCGCCTCGTTCTCTCGCGCGAAGACTTTCGGACCAATCACAAACATCGAACGGGCAACGCACGCGCTCTAGCGTCTAACAGCATACTGTACAATTTAACCGTCCAATCAGGCGTTTTCTTTTCAATTACGTGTATTTTATGCTGCGACACGTCAGGCTTGCGCCGTATTCCAAATAGCTCCTTTACTCCCTATTAAAGTGCTTGACGTATAGTGTAAAATAAGGAATTTTTTTTAACAGCCTAGGCAGTGCACTAATTTTCAATACAGTTGTATTTGGGATTGAGCCACCTAGACATAAATGTTCAGCTCTCCTTCTTCATTCATGCTGCCAAGAAAGTCAAGAAGCGTATGAAATATAATCAGGTCGGTGTAAACGTTTGTTTATTTCCCTGCGTGTTAAATATTCCAGTGTTAGTGAAGCTTCACGGTTTTGACGCATGTACGACCTGTAAAAGCTTTTATGGTATGCTAGGTTGCTACATAATGTTATGAAAAGGTGTGTGTGTGTGTGTGTGTGTGTGTGTGTGTGTGTATGTATGTAAATGGTGTCAGTAAAGCAACTTGATCATCATCTTGCATTGTTGCTTACACACTCATAATTATGTGTTTACATGCATTAGCAATATTCAAATAAAATAAAAATCAAAAATAGCCGTACACTTGGTCAGATTATGTCTCACATTAGGTCGCTTAGTGTATTTCCATATTGTATACTGATGTTTATGATGGTGTTTTGAATGTGCAGGATGGGTAGAGGCTACATTGTTGAGGAGTGTGTGGAGAAGTACCTGACTAACCTGTCAGCAGCTGCTGGGTCATGTGAGACTGGACTTTTTATCGGCCAGGTGAGGACATTAAAATCAAATTGACATCAATATAGCAATGCAGCAATTCCTCTTTTTTAAATTTCTGATTCAATATCAAAGGTCTGTGTATTGGCTGATACATAATATTGATCCAGTACTATACTGACACTGTCACGTTGTGATCAAGTGAGGTTGATGTGAGACTGACCACATACCAGTTCATGTCAGTTTAACCTCATGCCAGGATCAATTTCATGTCAGTCAACGTCACACACATTGACAGCATTGAATGCGTTAGCGCATTGTATCATAAACTATGTCAGACTTAGTCCGATATAGAGACTATAGATATTTTAGACCTGTAACAGACCTGATGCTATACTGTCTAAGTGTCAGATTGATGCATCAATAAGCCAGTATAGCAGCATTGTATGCATCACCCAAATCTTAAATAAACAGTTTGGGCAAAAGGGTTGTATGGTGGTGCAATGTACATGTGTTGTTGCTGGCTCATACGCTATATGACCTATTTGTGGACACCTGCCCATCACACCCATTTTTGTGCTTGCTGAAAATCCTCTTCCAGATTTAGTCGCCCTTTTCTTTTGTAATAACCTCCACTCTTCTAGAAAGGCTTTCCACTAGATTTTGAATCGTCTGTGGAGATGTGGTCATTCAGCCACAAGAGCATTGGTGAGGTCAGGCACTGATGTCGTGTGAGATGGCCCTGGGGTGCGGTCGGTGTTAAAGTTCATCCCAAAGGTGTTCAGTGGGGTTGAGGTCAGGGCTCTGTGCAGGACACTTGAGTTCTTCCAATCTAACCTTGGCAAACCATGTCTTCATGGAGCTTGCTTTGTGCACAGAGACACTGTCATGCTGGAGCAGGTTTGGCTCTCTTAGTTCCAGTGGAGGGAAATCTTAATTCTACAGCATACCAAGACATCCGGTACAATTGCATGCTTCTAACTTTGTGGCAACAATTTGGGGAAGGTGTATATCTGGGTGTCTTGGTCAGGCGTTCACCAGTTTTTGGCCATATAGTGTAGCTCCAGGGTTATAACAAATGCATATGCCATATCTTCCGTCCTTAGTGTCCCTGTCCTTTTCCATTTAGTGTTCAGCACAGAGGGACTTTGTGGTTCTGGCTGTGCGGACGCCTCACAGAGAAACTGAGGGAGCCGCTGAGAGCCAGAGAACGCTGAGCTCACTGGACAACATTGATGTGGAGTGGGTTGCCGAGCATGCCAGACAGGTGAGAAACATGTGCTAAAACTGCTGCCAGTGTGCGTATGTATGTATACACCTAGTAACAGTAAGTCAAACAGAATTCAATAGGTATTCACATACACAATATACCATATGTATAACGTTTCAAAATGACTCGGATGACTTAATAGACATTGTAAATGTTTATAGCTGTGTACTCTACAACCTGTAGGTTTCTCGGATGCTACCTGGAGGCCTGAGCGTTCTCGGTTTGTTTCTCATCGCACCACCTGAGGTGTCAAAAGAAGCCCAGAACACGCTGAAAAAGGTGAAACGACGAGAACTGACATTGAAAGTTAGCAAAAGTCAGCGAAATGCAGATATCATAATGCATAGTTTCTAAAAGTGCAACATTATTACTGCAGCTCTCTTCAATAATACATGTGTTTCTTCAGCTTGTCTTTTCTGTGGATAAATCCATATCCAAAAGCAAGCTGTGGGACCTGTCAGAGGATGACGTAACTGAGCGCATCACCCTGCACATCTGTTCCAAAACAAGGAAGTATCCTTACTCATGTGGGAGAACAAACGCTGTGAGTCCTAGACGGTTGTGTGTGATTTACTGTGATCTATAAACATGAACGTAATGTTTTAAGTCTTCCTTAATTTACTGGCAACAGAGCTGTCTGCAAAACATTTGATGTTAAAGATCCAAAGGTATGCCACTCTATTCTGCTTATAAAGCCATATCGCTCTGATTTTTACTACACTGTCAATCATGTACATCTGACTTTTCTTTCAGTGTTCAGCGAAGCCTGCAGATTGGAGGTATCAGAGTGGCATCTCATCCTCATGGCCTCTGATCACCTGCAGTGTGCAGCTCGACTTGCAGATCCCTGTCACATCAGAAAATGTCGACGAGTCCATAAAGGTGAAAACGCTCCAGCTGAAATTAATCACTTCAGCTGCAAATAAATCATGACATGTATGGAGTTAAATTGATTTTTTTTTTTCTTGTAGTTGTGTGGCAGAAAAGTAAAATGTTTCATTTGGTTTGAATGTTTGGTGCTTTATGATAGTGCAGTGCAACCCGATGCTGCAGCTATAGTGCTTGCTGCTCCTTCTGAATACACACTGGCGTATACACTGGCCAAGGAGTGATCTGGCTGTTGGTAGAACAATTTCTACTAGGCAGATTAATTAGCATACATGGCAGATGCTCGTTTCAGAATCAGGTATATGGAAACACTGACTAAACTGAGCAAAATTATAAAGCTCTATTACATTTATGGTATTTTGCATACACAGTTGAGGGTTAAGGACCTCACAAGAGTTTTCACTTGCCCTGTGGGCTAGTGCATAAATTTACCATTTCCACCCTTGAGTTCACACCATCCTAAAAAAAGGTGTTTTAAATGGCGAAAAAGATTTGGACCATTTTTTTTCCATGTAGCACATAGCCACTGTACTGTATATCATGGCCCCCAAGATGAACATAATTAATCAGAACGTAATCACAGATTTAGGTTCCCTGAGACTTTAAGACAAAGAATTGGTTATGTAATATTTTGCCTTTAGTTACTGTATATGTTAACCTGCATCTGCTTGACAGCTCAATTACTAAATGAGAGGAATTCCTGTGTGGTATGTTACAGGACGGACTGAGGATGTGGGCTAAACAGATCGAGGCTGCTCTCTGTCTCATAAACGGCAAAGCTGTGACAGATGACTCCGAGCTCCTATTAGGGCCAGTGAGTATTTTTAAGGCTACTTTTGATTATACCCAATTTTATTTCCCCTCAAAGTTACAGTTTATTGAGGAAAATGATCCAATATTGCATATTTATGAGTGTCAAAAGTATGTGAACGTCTAGGATTAGCAGTTTAATTTGAAGGTGAAATTAGAGTCAGGTGATTTCAATCAATGATGACAATCAGGTGTGAGTGAGAGCTCTTTTTTATTTAAAAACAGGGATCTGTCAGAGTCTGATCTTCACAACACATGTTTGTGGATGTGTATCAAGGCACGAACAAATGAGATTTCTGGGGACCTCAGGAAAAGAGTTGTTGAAGCTCATCAGGCTGGAAAAAGGTTACACCAAACTATGTGCTCAGGAAAAAAAGTGATTCAGTGTAAACCTCCTATTTAATGAGTAGACTACTATAATATCTCAAGTGCAGAACTCAGACATCAAACATGTTCTGGGCGATCGACTACATATGAGGTGTAAGGAGAAATCTGTAATCTTGAGTTTTGCTTATAGTTCTTCAAATATCGTCTGTATTCATTCTGATGCAGAAAAAGAGCACGAAGGCGAGCCAGCAGCAGACAGTTCAAGCGCAGCTCCTCATCCTGACAGTAAGTATAACGTGAATCAAGTAAGCGAGTTATTGTGTGAGATGTTGCTCTGTTTAATAAAGAGTGTGAATCAGGAGGACGCAGATGCAGGCCAGATGTCCAGCGCTGTAGTGCAGGAGTGCAGCGGCTCGGTATGTGTGAGAGGAGCAGTTCACTGCAGAGCTTACATTCACACCAACAAACCTAAAACCAGACACGCCGCACAGGTGAGCACAGTAATGTGTGTTACATTCAGTGTTCTTTATTTTATATGTATATATATATTCAGCCGTGTTAAGGTTAGTTCCTGACCAAAACGTCACGTGGGTTTTATTGTCATTTCTCCATATGTAGGTTGTATACATTGGAAAAAGGTATTGTGTATTCAGTACCATGGTGTGACACACAGCGCAGTGTTGCGATAAACAGGACTACATAAAGTATAAATACACAGCAGTCTGAGACGAGTGCAAAATATGCAGTAAATCCACAGGAGAGTGCATGCTGATAAGTACAACACTGAATGGATTATATACAGTAGCATGCCTGAGAAAAGCTGAACATACAGTAGCTGTGCAGTTTTGTAGTCACTAATACTGATTTAAATTATATGTTCAGCCAGCATAATTTCATAAAGTCAGAAATAGAGCAGACGCAATTAATGAGTTAAACACAACTTCACTGATGTGGTTTTCAAAAACAGCAACACACATACAGTCCTGTGAAAAAATAAGTACACCCCATGGAAATTGTTGGCTTTTTCCACATATTCGGACAAGCAAACATCTGATCCTCTTTGAAACCGTGCCTATTAATAAAGTTTATGCACTCTATCAAATAACACATAAAATTGGCATTTTGTAGTCATTTTCACAATTTAAATGAGAAAAAAACAGATCAGTCACATGGAAAAAGTAAGTACACCCCTAATATATATCACACCTGCCAGTGATTAGAACCTGTTTAGGGAGTGCAGGTGGAACCTGTCTTATTTAACCCTCTCATATCTAGTGTCTGGTTTTCCCTTTTGCTATTGAGGTGTGTGCTGTCATCATGTCAAGATCTAAAGAGTTCTGAAAGGCCTTCAGAATTGAAGGTTGTGGATGCCTATGAGTCTTGTAAGGGATTTTAAAAGATCTCTAAATTATTTGAAATACATCATTCAACTGTAAGGAAATTAATCTACAAATGATGCAGATTTCAAACGACTGCCAATTAGTTCAGGATTGGCCGTCCCAGCAAATTCGTTACGAGAGCAGTCCACCTGAAGCAAAAAGAAGTCTCCAAGAACCCCAAAAATTCATCACAGGATATTCTAGTAAGTCTTGCAACTGTTGGTGTCAAAGTGCATGCTTCTTCAATCAGAAAGAGACTGCACAGGTTTGACCTGCGTGGGAATCGTGCTAGGAAAAAGCCTTTGCTGTCTAAAAAGAACATTAGAGCAAGACTACAGTTTGCCAATGAGCATACAGGAAAAGACCATGCCTTTTGGAATAATGTGCTTTGGACAGATGAATCAAAGGTAGAGTTGTTTGCCCACAGTAACAGCAGGCATGTTTGGCGCAGACCAAAAACAGCTTTTCAGGAGAAGCACCTCATACTAACTGTGAAGCACGGTGGTGGAAATGTTGTGGTTTAGGGTTGCTTCGTTGCCTCAGGGGCTGGACAGCTTGCATTCATTGATTCAACTATGAATTCTGCACTGTATCAAAGAGTGATTGAAGATAATGTGAAGATCATCCATCTGAAAGTTGAAGTTGAACCGAAAGTGGATCTTTCAACAGGATAATGATTCTAAGCACACTAGCAAATCCACCAAGGAAAGGCTCAAAAAGAAGAAATGGAGGGTTATGGAATGGCCTATTGAAAACCTGGATTTGAATCCCATTGAAATGTTGTAGGGGGATTTGAAATGGGCAGAATGTGCAAGAAAACCTTCAAACATCTTACAACTGAAAGAATATTGCATGGAAGAGTGGTCAAAAATTCCAGCAAGCCTGGTTGACAATTATGCAAAACGCCTACAGGAAGTTATTTCTGCTAAAGGGGGCAATACCAGCTTCTGAGGCCAAGGGTGTATTTACTTTTCCCACAGAAGAAGCTCACATCTAATGATGTTTCTGTTGAATGTAAATGATTGAAAAAGCTAGTTATCCTTTTTGTTTAAGTATATCAACTTCATTAATAGGCAATGATCAAATGTTTGCTTGTCCAAATATCTCAAAAAAGCCAGCAATTTTCATGTGGTGTACTTATTTTTTCAGATGACTGTATTAAAAAAAAAACAAAATGTAAATTACAACCTGTGATTTTTAAACCAGCAGATTTAAAGTCCATTTTCTGTTTCTCTATCATCAGGAAATTGTTCAAATAGGTGTTTTGAAAGCAGGATTTGTTTTAACTGATGTCAGGAGTGTAGTTTAGATCTTTCCATAATTTGATCTCCTATAATACACCAGCCCTTTTGATGAGAAGTTGTGTATGTTTAAGTACTTTCACATATTTTTGGTCATTTTGTTTTTTTATCTTGGCGCTCTTGTTGAAAATGATGAAAATGTGGCCATCAGTTTGCTCATTAGAGGTCCGAGATTACATTTCTGGGAAGCTTTTTTTGTGACAGTGTCAATGTACTGTATATTGCTATGGTGATTATATATTGTGTGATCAAGCAATAATTCAATTCTAATACAGATGATGACATCTTTTTAAAAAGTTTAAAAGTGCTAAAAATCAGTTATTCCTGCATTCAGTTTAACTACAGATCATAAAGGCCTTATAAAAGCATTGTTATTCATTTATTCATCTTAAGTAACTGCTTTATGCTGGTCAAGTTTGTAGCAGCTGCATTTACATGGACAACAATAATCCACTCTTAACCCGATTAAGACGATACTTTGATTAAGAAACTACCACATAAACAGCAATTTTAATTACCTTAATCTAATTAAGGTCATACTCGAATTAAGCTCTAATCGAATTAAGACAGGTGGAGTACTCCTGTTTTAGTCACATTATGGATGTGTATTACAGACATATAAACACCTTAATCACATTATGAGCGTCGTGTGAGAGTTTTCACCGCATTTTGCGACAGGACACGATCACACACGGCAGTTCTCAACATTTTACTGCGAACAAAAGAGTTCGGCTGCGTCCCGAACCGCATACTTGCCTACCATAGGCCTGTAGTGGGGAAAAATACATGTATCTCAGCTACTATATAGACAGTAAGTACGCGGTTTGAGACGCAGCCCACGGCTTCAAGCAGTTGTCTGTTAGCACGTATAGCATGACAAATAATTAACTGCACTTAAAGAGTTCGTAAAAAATTAAACAAAAGCACCCAAAACTGTATACGGTACCATAACGAAGACCAACTGTATGTTGATACATGAAATTCTGGAGGGACGGCGTGGCACGGTGACGTAATGACGTGTGCCGTAATCTAATTATGTTCTATAACATGTAAAACGGGAACATGACAGGAGTATTCTAAAAGCGACTCATGTAAACACCTTAATCACATTATTATCTTAATCAGAGTAAGGTCAATAATTAGATTACTGCTGTACATGTAAACATAGTCAGTGTGTATTCTAGGAAAACGGATTTTAGCAGAGCTATTCCACCTTCTGCCATGTTTTTGGGAGGTGGGAGGAAACTGGAGAACCCGGAGTAAGCCCACAAACTCTATATAGACTATAACACTATATAAACAAGCTCCGGATCATTCCAGGGACCCTGAAGCTGTGAGAGGGCAACACTGCACTACTGTATGTAAAATATTGTAGTGTATTCTCTAACCAAATAATTTTCTATCATAATATACCACAAAAAATGATATTCACTGGTACACTTATCGTACTATTTTATTTATCCATTTTTAATCATATTCTATTTGTTAAACTTTAAATGCAGTTGAATACAGTTTGCCTGACTTCTGTAAGTATACATCACCAATCTGTGAATTTTTTATTAATTTATTTATTTATTTATTTTTTGTTTCAATAAATGAATATCCTGAGGGGTTTTCTTAGTGTAGTTCCTTAAAAATCTCATTGTTACAGTTTCTGTGTTTTGCTCCAACTTTCACAGGCAATCAAGAGGGACGTAGTGAACACAGTTTTCAGCCGCGTGGAGATGCTTCTGGAGGATCTGCTCATGAGTGAAGCAGGTAAAAAAAAAATGCATGATATTAATCAAAGTGCAAAAGAATGTTAGTCTTTTAAAGCTCCAGAACAAATGTTTATACGTTAAACACATTATTGGCTTTAGTTAATAATAGAAGTATGTGAAAGTGGACACTAGATGGCGCTATGAATTTGTGAAATTTCTAAGATTTACTCCATCGTCGCATGTCTGGTCCTGTGTGTTTTGAGTGCTAGAGTGCCAGGAAGTTCTCTCAGTGGAGTTGACTGTAATGTTAATAGTTGGCCTTTAAGCAATGAATCTAAAGCATATCAGCAGGAAGTGTCTATGAGTATCAGATATTTTTCTGACCAGTTGTATTACACCTTTATATCTGGCTGCCAGTTTGACTTAAATTTCCTGGAAAATAAAAGTTACAGGTTCAAAATACCTTTAGGGCAGAACAGGTTGGAATTGTACTGGAAGTTGTAAATGATCCCTTCAACTCACGCTACGACTCTATAGTATATCATAGTATCGCGTTTGGTGTCAATAGAAAGCTAGAACTCAATAGAAAGTGTTAAACTTTAATCTATTAACTTCAATCTTTGCTGTAACTTATACTGGGGTTTGGTTCATTCTGAATATCCCCCTTGAAACTGCTGGAATTTCACTTTAGAAAAGCTGTATGAACCTTGAAAAATAAAAATATAGACATGGTCAGTGTTAACTCTTATTCTTGCTCCCTGAAGCATTAACAAATATAAATTGTGTTGCATGTTCTGTTTAAAGCAGAAAAACAAGGACTTTCGTAATTATGGCTTTGCAGAAGCCAACCTTTGGGTCATTCAGAGGGCAAAAATAATGGAGTGCTTTCAGTAGAAAAAACAGGTTTTTCCTTATTGCACATGTGTATTTAAATTAATATAGTGTTGAATTTACAAAGTCAAGCACATTTTAAAGTAAAATATGATATGATTTCATGTTTTATCTCAGCAGATCTAGCTTGTGGGCAGCAGGATCTACCACGGCGTGTGTTTGCCCCCCTATCAGGCTCTGGCCTGAGTGTGTGTGACTACATTTTCCCAGATGAGAGCACTGCGGACGTGGCTGAGCGGTTTAAAGAAATGCTCGGGTGTGACTTATCAGAGGGGGATGTGGACACCAGCATGGAGGCTCAGAGTAACGTCACATATATCATCATAGTTCAGGAAGTGGTTTGCTTATTAGGGGGACAAGCACCGAATGTCCCATAGCCCTTTTTATGAAAATCGGCACAGTCTCTGCTACCTTCACAGCATTTTTGATCGATGACACTCAAGCCCTCTAGCAGCATCAATAGGGCAAATTTGGAAATATGTTTATAATAACTCCCTAAGACAGTGTTGTAGAAACACAATTCCACTTTCCTCTGAATTTTTGGGTCAAGCCGAATTCAGTGGACACCATGATGTTCATTTCTACCATATTGAATTTTCTGCCATTTTGATCATTTTTTGATCGTTTTTTCGCTTCTTTCTTACAAACGCCCAATCATCACCAAATTTGGAAGGTAGCATCATTTTGAGATATGGGAAGGTTTCGCTTTTTTTCATTGGAAGGTGTCGAGAGTTCATCCTCTAACAAATGTGATTTGACAAACAGCATTTTGAAAATGTTTTTTTTTTCTTCTTCTTCTCATCATGATATTTGATGATATGATCGCAGCATCATAACATCAGTAAAAAAAAAAAATTACTGTAATGTTCATGGAGCAATTCTTTGTTTGACCACGTGATTTTTAAACTGATAAAAGTTTAACATTTCCCCATTCCTAGTTAGAGTATGTATCTATGATTTTAGTGCTTAAAAAATTTGATGCTTGAAGGGTGTGTTAACAGAATGTGTGCCAGGAATTTTTGAAGACATTGTAAAAGCTATTTGAACATTGCCTAATCCTGCATAGACCAGCCTGAACAAACTCTTGATATCCTATGAACAACTGAACTGAAAAGCTATTCAAACCATAACACTGATTCTAAGGCCCCAGGCTTGGAAGAAACGTGCCCCTATAATATGGAGAGAATGTTCATGTGGGGATTTCTGTGTCAATGTGTGTGTGTGTACGTGTATGTGTGTTTCAGCATGTTTCTCTGTTTTGGGAGTGGAAGATGGATGTGACGAAGAAGCTACTCAAGTACCTACACAATCCAGCGCTGAAACCGTGCCAAAAAAGAATGCAGCAATACAATATGCAGGTGTGTTACAGACAAAAGGTTGTGTGTGAATGTGTAAGTAAATTAGGAAGTATTATTATTATTATTATTATTATTATTATTATTATTATTATTATGCATAAAATCATGCAGATACAGGTACAAGAACTTTGTTGAAGTTCACATGAAACATGAAAATGGGGAGAAATGTGATCTAAGTGGAAAAAAGTATTTCACTCACAACAGTTTATAGAGTTTACACAGAATGGTGAAAAGAAAAAAAAACCATTCAGTGACCTGAGACAGGTCAGAGGAGACTGGCCAGACTTGTTCAATCTTGTTCAACAGGAAAGCTATGGTAACTCAAATAACTACTCTTTACAACTGTGGTGAGCAGAAAAGCATCTCCGATTGCACAGTATGTTGAACCTTGTGGTGAATGCGCTACAACAGCAAAAGACCATATCGTGTTCCATCGCCTGGTCTTTTTCCAATCTTCAGCAGTCTAGTTTCAATCAGCCTTTACCCACTTTAGCCGTAGATATCTATTCTCGGCTGACACGACTCAAACCAGCCTGGCCAGTGTCCTCTGATCTCTAGCATCAATACGCCGTTTCTGCCTGCAGAGCTGCCGTCCACTGGATGTTGTGTTTTTTGGGGTTATTTTACACACACCATTCTGAGTAAACTTTGTAGATTGTTGTGTGTGAAAATCCCAGATCAACAGTTTCTCAGTTGCTCAAACCAGCTGATCTGGCACCAACAATGTTTACATTAACTCCAGTGCAAAACTAAAGAGACAGCAAACTCATCTCTGATGACTGGCTACAGAGAGAAAACTGTGTAAATGTCCTTTTTTTGTTAACTGTTCCTCTAATTGTATGTGACTGAAACCCAGTCATAAGTGAATCACTATGGGCCAGTGTTTTTCCAGTGTGTTAAAAAAAAAAATTCCCCCTTTCATCATTCTCTTTTTTTTCTCTTGGTCTCTCTCTTCCCAGCAGGCATGGCGGTGGCAGCTGCGGTCGCCCTCTTGGCCACAGCAACCTCTCTACTCTATCTTACTGAGTAACAGCGAGACCACAGTTGTTTATTAA
Organism: Ictalurus punctatus; assembly: GCF_001660625.3. Classification (NCBI taxonomy): domain Eukaryota; kingdom Metazoa; phylum Chordata; class Actinopteri; order Siluriformes; family Ictaluridae; genus Ictalurus; species Ictalurus punctatus. The sequence goes on along the minus strand of NC_030432.2, from coordinate 17,937,428 downwards.
AACTTTATCAAAATAAATTAATAAACTATAGAAAATTACTTTTCTATCTCTTCAAATGACATATTTTCTGAATTACAATTGTAAATTATAACTTGTTATAATTGTCCACAAGATAAAAAAAAAAAAAAGATCAAACTAAACAAATATTAAAACCCGCATCAACATATTACATTTATTTAACGAAGGATGGGACAAATGTTCCATTAATCATTAAGATTTTAATGATTTTTTTTTTCCACCCTATTAAAATTTTCTCACTGACCCATAATAGAATTGAGGCAGTGACTCACTGATGGCTGTAATACAGGAACCTGTCCAACTGGAGCGGTTTCCAAGCAATGAGCAGTGTCCTCATTCTCCTGTTATGGGTTCCATCACTAAACACTTCATTCATTAATAAATTATGAATTGTTGTTTTGTCTCAGTGTCGCACACACACAACATCAAAGACATGTTGTGCAGTCCTGCAGACATTCATGCATAATTATACATTGAATTATTCATAAGTTTTTGTGAATTGAAATCAGTGGTCTTAGGACATGTATGTACTGTAATGTGACTTGCACACTGGCTGGCGATTTAGTCCCATTGCAACCAAAGATGGCTGATGACAAATTTTTGGCAGTGTAATAAATTTTTGATTAAAATCTCAGTGTGATCACTCCTTTGATACCAAAAATCCGCATAAACGTAAAGCGTGTTGGACAGTAAGAATATCCTTATTACTCAAAGTTCACTTTTTATATTCGTACTATGCAAACCCATTTTCTGCATGAACCATGATCACGCTGATTGATGACAGAACATAGTAATTATATTATTCACAGATCTACTGTTACAGAGTCTTCATAGTGTAACCACGGAGAGCATGTTATCACACAGTCTGTTATTGAATTCAAGTTTTACACATGAATTTCTGTGTGGGAAAAAACAATCAAGTGTTTTGTAACGACGTTTGGTTATTTAACAAAACAATAATAATAAAAACAATAGTTTTTAAATTTCACACAACCTGAGATTTTTGGGAGAGTCTGTGCTTTCAGTTTGTGTTAATTATTGAGTTGTGTCAAATTCCTGAAAATAAAGGAAAACACCCCAAATTGAATGCTAGTAAATCACAGGGTACCATGTACACTCATTTACACACGCATTCACACTTTTTTTTTCGTACCCAGTCACCCAACAGCATGTTTTTAGGAGCTGGGCAGAAACTGTAGGAAAACCATAAGAACATTGGGAAGACGTGAAACTACTCATTAACCAGAGTTCAAACTGGGGACCCAAGTGGGAAGTAATCTAATGAAATTGCTATTTGATTATTTATTAATGTACTCTGTTTGGCTGCCGTAACAGCAAACCTCTATATATACAGTATAGTTAAACAATTCACTACGTTCTTAAACATAACTTCAGTACTATAAATAGGTCAATAATCAGTTATATAATGTACAGTATATTGACCCATTCAGTACACAATATTGTCATGGAAATATTTCAAAATATATGTGCCCCAAAATATTGACAGTGTACATAGGAACATACATCATCAAGAAATGCCGATTCTGTGCAAACCTGAAGTCATTAAACTTTTGCATTACTTATATTACTTCAAACAATAAGGTTGATGATGTTGGAATTAATCTGATTTCATACAAATAATCAGTTCGTACAGGATTTCACTGAGGTTTTTTTTGTGATTGTTACAGCCAAAAATGCTTGATTTTGCTGTGTCTTTTTGTGCTTTTTTGCGGAAAACTACTTGAATTGGCAAAATTACAATTGCACGAAATTGTTTTGCACGGTATTTCACAGTGATGTTTGTTGGTAAATGAGACTTTTTTAGCTGTATTCATGTTCAACATGAATCCAAGAGGGTGTTGACTGAATGCTCGTTGTGATGGTCACATGGCACGTCTTGGTCCAAATCTGTGGAAAATATTATGGTAATTTTAAAAAATTGCAAGCTCCTCCGAATATTGTTTGAGTTTGCTTGATATTGAGTTTGCTTGATATTTCTGCGATCGTAAAATCGGGAAATCCTGGAAGGACTGAATAGGACACTAATCCCATCACTACTTGAACCTTTACTTTTGTACCTTTGTGTATGAATTATTATGAATTTGAATAAGTGAATTGAAAACACCCCAAATCCTACACAAACCACCCCTTTTCTCCAATGGAATAAACAAAAACTCATTAGTATTGCATACATAAAAAGATTAACCTAGTTTAACTATATACATACATACATACATACATACATACATACATACATACATATATATATATATATATATATATATATATATATATATATATATATATATATATATGTGTGTGTGTGTGTGTGTGTGTGTGTGTGTGTGTGTGTGTGTGTGTGTGTATCAGGGAATTAAAGGGAATTTAATATACTGTAACATCTAAGTGTGCCTTGGCAAATTAACTATAATCCCGCATGTTGTCACTGTTTCCAATGCCGTATTGTGACGTATTCTACATACTTGTGCTGAATTTGATTAGCCCTTTTATTCAGATACAGTACCACGTGAGTCAGGCCAGAGCATGTGGGTGGAGCTAGAAATAGTGTAGATCATTAAAATTAAAATGTCACAGAATCATCCTGATATCTCTAGCTGGAGTCACTCTAGCTAAAATATGTTTTAGTTGAAGGCAGCTCATCAAAACATTAATTAAAGGGCAAGAGACATCAGAAACTCTCAGACAGGTCAGAAAGGGATGCTCTCACAGGGTTTCACAGTTTATTTTATTTTATTAACCGTTTCTGGTCTGATTAGTGAACTGACAACATGACGTTCAAAAAAAGAAAGAAATGTTGACAATGGCATCAGACCATGTCCATGGCACTAATCAAAAGTGGTACCATGAAGCGCCACTACAGACCAAAACATAACCACTTCAAATTGATGTTTCTTATTTACACCGTTAATCACTAATGGTTAAGCATTAATGGCCACAGATTAAGCAAGGACCTTCAAAAATTTCAGAAAAAACTGGAATTAGTTTGTATGTCCTCTATGGGGCCACCTTCAAATTATGTAATTATATGATACAATTTTCAGTTTCACTCAGTTTTATTTATTTACTCTGTGGAAATATGCTTGGATAGTCTTGGTGTCTTTGTTCAGTTACTGATAAGAAACATCTTGCTTTGGTTAATATAAGTGTGTTTTAACATCACCTTAATCCACATGCAAGTTCTTAATAATGTATAGTAACTGCAGTGGGATATGTATATCTGATTAGAGCATGTGAGTTAATGAGCTTCTATACATGACAAAATGATTGCCAATTTGTATGCTTAGTCCCAAACATTTGCCATGGATCTTCTACTATGTCTCTTCTCCGCTAGTATGATCTTTCTAGACTATTCCACCCCTAGCTCTTCATCATCATCAGGGCAGGCAGCGAATTCTTTCTCTGGCAACAAGCCATACTCATTGAGGAAGTTCTCCACATCAATAGTGAAGAACTCCTCATTGAGATGCTTGGTAACACAAATGAAGTTTCCCAGCATTTCTCCAGCCTTATACACCAGCACAGTGGGCAGGACATCATCGGTGAATCTTTCTCCTGCACCTGTGGCAGATGCCCGGATTCGACAAAATTTCACGCTGGAGTACTCGACCGCCAAGCTGCTCAGGCAGTTGTTGAGAGCTTCACAGCCTTTGATAGCATCATCATAGATATGCACGATGATTAGCGTGAGGTGGTGCTCATTCTCGATGGTCTTGAGGAAGGCTTCACTGCTTTCCAGCTCAAAGACGCTGTCGAATTTGGGCCCGAAGCTCAAGCGCTCATGCATTTCCTGCATGCACTGCCTGCGGTATTTCCTCAGACATCGCTCATCCTCCTCCTGGATCATCTCATACTCCTGAACACTCATCTGGTTTGGGTGACACATTAGGCTGTTAGCAGTGTTGCATATTTACATGACACCAGTCATAGTATGATGATGCTCACAGTCTAGTTTCGTGTGACATATTCAACTGAAAAAGCATTACATCAGTGTTCTGATGTAGATTGTGTAGTCAACAACGTCAGGCACAGAGAGCAAAAAGTTTGGTGACTTCCCTGATGTGAGGTAAATCACCTGCCTTTAGAGCAGGGAAATTACCAAACTTGGTCTCTAAATTGATGACCCCTGCTATAGATAGGATTAACAAAATCACGTTTTACAGTTATATGGAAGGGCTTCACAAGTCCTTTCCTTTAGATCCACAGTGTTGGATGGATGTTTTCCCTCCATTCATCACACCTAACAAAATGCATGATAATTAGCTGATCAATTCAATTATGTTATAGGCTATGCAGGACCTGAGTCAGGATCATGTTTTAACGATTTTTAGATTATTATTATTTATTATTATTATTAATTATTACAGATTTTTTATTTGGAGATATATATATATATATATCTTTTATTTGGATTTCAGAGTGAACCAAGATGAAGCTGATGACATCATGTTACAGTGCCAGATTCTCACCCTAAAGTTCTATACTTTCAGCACTTCTTAATGTAGATCTTAATGAATTTTTAGGATAACACCATGCAATGTTTTGGGCCAATTATTGCTGCACAAAAATACATATTCATTCATCTACAGCAGGAGTTTTTAATCTTATCTGCAAAGGGCTGCTGTGGCTGCAGGCTTTCATTACAGCCAAACTGGAGACACACTTGATCGTTGATTGGATACTAAGTTGAACTGATTCAACAAGTGAAATCAGGTATGGCTCCTGCTTGGTTGGAAAGAAAACCTGCAGCCACACCAGCCATTTGTGAATAAGATTGAAGACCCCTCATCTACAGTAACTGCTTTCTGGGTCTGGGTAATTGCTTACAGTAATTGCTTGATCATGGTCATGGTGGATCTGGGAACACTAGGCAAGATATGGGAATACACCTTGGATGGACCATCAGACCTTCACAGGGCACCACATTCACACATTCATTCAAACCTAGGGGCAATTTAGAGTAGAAAATCCACCCACCAGGAATGTTATTGGGAGGTGAGAGGAAACTAGAGAACCGCAACTCACATGGACTTTTGGAGAACATGGGAAACTGCACACAAACAGTAATCTGGCCTTAGGGACCCTGCAGCTGTGAGGCCGCAGCTCTACCCACTGTACCACCATGCCACATAAAATGTTAAATAATTTGTTTATTCCTATTTATCCAAATCTGTCTTTTGAGATTCTAAAAAAAAAAAAAAAATTCCCAAGAGAGGTTTGGTCAGAATACAGTACACATATGGAATACTGTATAAATATAGGAAACAAATACAGTCAATTACTACACAAGCAGTATTTACACAGACCCAATCAACTGAACATATTTGTTTTTAAAATGTTTTCATGATTCATAGATATCATTTAAAATAATATTTTCTCCCCATCCACCTTTATGATGTGTCGACACTAAGGCAATACTGCTTGAATATGTCCTTGTGGACTTCCATTTCAACATTTCCCTATTACTTTATTGGCTCAAGTGATGTTCATTAGACACCATGGAGGTTTTGTTCTATATGATGCCAAGAGGACATAACATGATATGATATGATATAAAAGATATAACACTGTATATGGCTAATAAGTAGGTAGTCACTGACAGTAGCAACCATTTTACTATAGGTCTAGTTCAGTGGAAATACTATGTATCAATTTGTCAAGAAACATTGCTTCAACTTGATTGTCCAGTTGTACCAATATAGACCACTGAGTCATGATTGTGGTAAAGTCTTTAGTGGATTTGTGGTATTGGGTAATGACCTTGCGGTTAATTTTTTCATTGTTATCATCAGTATTAGCCTTGGGATTGGACATCTGTCTGAGGAGCTCTCTCCGCTTCTGTGGCGTGCTCTCATGGTCCTCACTTTCTAGCTTAAATTTCCTCCAGTCGTGGATCACTCCTTTGGGACCTGCAGAAACCACAGGAATAATCAACACCTTCTATAATCTATTGGTGTACCTCAATAGAATTGATAAGAAATCATTTATAGCTGGCACTGCTAAAGATAAATGAAAGGGAATTAATTCAAATGTGGATTTTTGAGAGTTACGTTCCATTTGTTGTTAGCAATATATTAGCTATAATTTGTTTCTTCTTGTTCTTGTTGCTATTACATATTTCCTTAGAACACAATCAGATTGAGTCAGAGATTATCATATGGGTTCCCAGTAGGTGCTGTTGATTGTTACTGTTACGTCAATTCACCCAAACTGCCAACACTGATGAAAATGAATGAAATGTTGTTTGTTTACTGTCTCACATGAAACCTGTTCAAACAAAACCTGTCAGCATTGAGTGGGGACCAACTTCACGGAGATGATACAGAAGATGAAAAAATGTGTTTGGGTAAATCAGAGCTGACTATGGTGAAAGAGCTAGATCATCTCATACTCCTGAACACTCATCTGGTTTGGGTGACACATTATGCTGTTAGCAGTGTTGCATATTTACATGCCACCAGACATAGTATGATGATGCTCACAGTCTGGTTTCGTGTGACATATTCAACTGAAAAAGCACTGCATCAATGTTCTGCCTGTAGATTGTGTAGTCAACAACTTCAGGCACAGAGAACAAAAGGTTTGGTGACTTCCCTGAGGTGAGGTAAATCATTTATAGTAGGGAAATAAATAAACTTGGTCTCCATGTTGATGACCCCTTTTAGAGATAGGGCTTAATAAAAACATTTGTAGTTACACGGTAGGGTTTCTCAAGTCCTCTCGTGTCGACCCACAGTGCTGGACAAATGTTTTCCCTCCATTCAACACCTAACAATAAACCTGATAATTAGCTGATCAATTCGATATAGTTATAGGCTATGCAGGACCTGGCTTTTTTTATTTCTGGCTTTTTGTTTGTTGTTTTTTTAGAACAATTTTTATTACATCACAAATACACTCTGGTAAGTGAATTGGTTACTATAAATTTACCCTAGGTGTGAAGAAGTGTATGAATGAGTGTGTGCATGGTACACTGTAGTAGATTGGCATCCCATCAATGGTGCTTACTGAAGATGAATGTACATATAAGAATATAAGAATCTAAGAACCAATGATTTATTGAGTAATCATCACTGTCATTGTGTTACCTGTGTGTGGTGCTGGTAGCTCATCTTCCTGCACCAAGTCTGACATATTTACAGTCTGCAGCAAGACTTCTGAGAAAAGATAAAGATAGAACTTCTGGGGTTTGCAGGAAATGGTATAAATAATCTCCAAATTTGCCCGCTTTGCGCAACTTCCTTTTGGGTAATCAACAAAGGAGAAATGGAGAGAACTTCCTTGGCATACTGAGAAAATTATCCAATAGTATACTATCATTTATTTCTTAAATCACAGTGTTTAGCTTATAACTACAGAAAAGCATAAATGAATAAATGATAAAGTGAATGAATAGACTGATAGCTAGAGAGAAGGATGTCAGCAGGTGTTTTGGATTAACCCGTGCTGATTATGATGATGTAACTACAGGAAGATGGATTATATGTCAGTGTCACCTACACTTATCAGGGTTGAGCTTGGATTATAAGATTAATACACATGATTATACACTGGTTTGCATTTCAGCAGACATCTGTATTGTGTGTGGGTGCTTTTAGGTGTATGTAGTAATTGTCTCAGGTGGATATTCTTTGAAAGTCTTTGGTCAGTAAACCAAGTAGGATGGTTTTTAATGATTTATGACCACTGTGGCTAAATGAGGCTCTGGTCTGTAGCACATCATTAATGAAGATTTTTAAAAATGATGAAACGCAAAGTCCATATGCATGTTGCTATGCATAGACAGATGAGTGTCTTCTTCTTAGTGGGTATATTTTCATATAAACTATGAGAAACATTCATTTCATGTTTTTCAAGTACATTATTTAAGTAAAGAATGATGTACCTACGCATAAAGCTAACAAATATATGTCACGTAATAAAACCAAGTTCATTTTATATTAATAATATTTTTTCATCAAGTTGAATAAGATGGGTATGTTCTTCTATTTCTATGTATATTTCATTAAATATAACAGTAAATAGGACTAAAATATATCTTAGAGTAATAAATTGTTTTCAAAATGTGGTCTTGGTGAGTTATTTATATTATCTCATTATTGCTATAATTATTATAACATAAGCCTTAATGACTGGTCACATTTTCAGTTATGTGTTGAAATTTCTGTGTGTTTCAATGATGTGACTCTCTATTATGTTTTAACGTTGATAATTATCTAAAGATTCATACTGTAACTAAAAAACAAACAAGCATAAATTCAAAATGTCACCATAAATCTACATATTTGATTAAATCTATATTTCATTAAAGCTGTTAATATGACATTTATTTCAGGAAAATAAAGCTACAATAGTTCAGGTTACATGATGATGCATATTTGCATGTGCTTAATATATCTGAACAGCTACAATTGTAGTCATAAAATTAATCTGCTCTTCTTTCTTTTCTTTTCTTTTTTTTTTTACACTAAAACAGCTTTGTGGAGGAAAAAGTTTGAGAACGCCTGCTGTAAGTTATCACATGAGGCCTGATAGTGTGAACAGCATTCAGGAGATTTACAGCCGTCCATTTTGACGAAGACCTTTATTTATTACATGACATATTCTGTATGTATTCACCTTTTCTCCCATCAATGAATAGGCAACATATCCACTTACCTGTTCTTGTTTTTTCAGTAAATATCTTAAACCTCTTTTAAATTTCAGTAAATATGGTCAAATCAGGCCTTGAGCTCAGTCTGCACACAATAATAACTAATAAGATTAGTTATTACATATTATTAAGGATTTTATATATATATATATATATATATATATATATATATATATATATATATATATATATATATATATATATATGTGTGTGTGTGTGTGTGTGTGCATTGTACTGCTTGTAGTATAGGCACATATTACATACAGTATATTACTTGTGCTGTCTCTAGCTATTTTTGCTGCTGTTGTTGTTGTTGTTTTGGCTATAGTTTTTTTTATTTGTTTGTTTGTTGTTTTTAATTCTCCAAATGTTATGTAGTCTCTAATAAATAGGTTTTTAAATTAGTTTAAAATCAGCCTATATGTTCTAATATGAAATCTTTTAGAATATGAAATCTTATTCAGAGATTACTTTTGCAGTGCTTGTTTAGTTATAGTTTTTTTTTTTGTTCTTGTTGTTTAATTTTAGTATTATATATTATTTATTTCTTATGAAGGTTTCTTTAATATATTCTGGACAGGCATTTTAATTACAGTAAATTTTCATATATCTATGATTCAATCAGTTCTTTCACTGTTTGTACATAGTATTAACCACTACAAAGGAAACTCATCCTCTTCTGGGTTCCCCCTGAAAAGCCCTTCAGACATTTTTTTTGCTCTAAATTTTTTTTGTGTGTGTGTGTGTACAGATCATCTCGATATACAGCTAGATGAAAAACATAGTTAGACTATTACAGGTCATGAGCTTTGGAGCATTAGAGCAAAAACAAAAAAGCTTGATATTTGAACATATGAAGGAAAGAAAAACTGAACAAAGCACTTGTAGTTATATGCCATTGTAGAGGAACTACAATGTATAAGTCATTATTAGACAATTTAAGTCTGGTTCATAAATCCCAATTTCATAAATTTGCTTTGTGACATGTTAATAAAACTGAATTGAATTCTATGCACCATCCTTATCTGAAAGGGTTCAAAGTAGAACCTTTTTTCGAAGCTAAGAACCCCTACTTATCCCATGAACTTTCAAGAACCATTTTTCTCAGAGTGCATAGCACAGGCATATCATTGCAAAAAAGCACTCTGAGCAGATCATATTTGGTGGTTCATTATCAGGAACATGATCTGATTAAAGATGCTTCTTAATGGTTAGCAATGAACAGGATTTATTTCATATATAAGATACACAAAATATTTTCTAATTATAAAGAGACAAAGAGGTTGGGATAGAGAGCTGTCTGGCCTACCTGAGAGTATAGTGTGTCTTGAACAGATGCTTCTCCTATGGGTTTATGGATTTTCTTTAGAAGTTCTCAGACCCCGGTGGTCCCTCTATGTTGACGATGGTGGGTGTGGTCTAAGGTGCTTATTAGAATTAGACATGGGCGTCATGATGACATTGTAGACATAATTTAATGGCGTGTAATCGGATTAGAGCAGGATAATTAAGCTTCCTTCATACAGCAATCTCTGTATGAAGGCAGATGAAAGACAGTGAGATGACCATATAGATTGCTGATTGCAGTAAACTTTATAGATTTAAAAGATTATAGATTGATAACCCATCAGGAAAAGTGGGTGAAGAAGTGAAGAAGTTGTTTATTTGGTACATGGTGTAAATATACAAATGCAAAGTTTAATAATAAGTCGTTAATAAACTTTAAATTGAAATCTGTAAGATGGACAATGAATTAGAGTAGAAATGACAAGACAATCTGTTTCCTGGGCTTTTGACACCCACTGAAGTGTCCTAATACTTAGTGATATTGTAAGGAATAAAACACAACCGCATTCATTCTAACTGGCTCACCTTAGGTTTCGGGTTTGTGTATACATCAGCTTGGAATGGTTCATCAGAAATAGGCTACTATTACAATTCAATTACTTTTTCATAATTACTATGTGCATGAGTGACGTTTTCATGAGGAATCCACTTATCCGGATGTGTTAAGCAAGACTGTGTGAGGCAACCCATTGTTATCACTGGCTTAGGTAACATTTCATGCTACCTCATTTGGCTGTTAAGCCTTTCATTTATTCACCAAGTGCAGTTCATTGCTAGCGCTACTCTAGGCAAAATTTCTATTAGCAAGTAAACAAATTCTTCTTGCTCTTCTGTTTAGCACTGTATGTTCCCAGGGTCAGAGAGTGAGAAGACGATGTGATCAGATTGACTGGAATGAGGAAAGGATGGACTTTGACGCATCTGTTTAGTGTGACAGAGGTAGCTGCTGTATACGTGGCCTGCTTGAAACCTGATGATGTTATGCAGTTAATGACAGTTTTCTTCTGCTCTAGGCAAGAAGATTATAACACTGCCTGGACATGTTGTGTCTCGTCTTTTCCTGACGCCACTCTCCTTTTTCTCTTTTTTCCTTGTGGAAATGTACAGATATGCACATTAAACTCGAAATAGACTAACTGTATGATTTTTATTGTCAACTAATTTTATTTATTTTTTTTTACTATAAAGGACAAACTACACTTTGTCTGGTTCAAATTAGAAAGAAACACTTTGGCAATTGTTATAGAAAAAAAACTTTACTCATTACAAAAAGATAAATACTGCTCTTTTATAAGGAAATGAAAATGCTGCATACTTTTTTCAGCTATCAACTTACGACATCTTTCAGTTGAAGTTTGCCTCACTGTTCAGCCGCAAGCACTAAGGTTAAATATTGTCAAAAATCAACACTTGCCTTGTAACTCAGAATTTAATTCTTCTACTTCAATTCTTTCACATTTGTCAAATAAAAATAATAATAAAGAAGTAAATGAAAGAGTGTTTATTGTGAACCATTTTTTCAAAAATTTATTTCAATTTGGTGAACACAATATGGTACTGCCTGCAACTTTTTACATTTTACATTTTTTTTCAGTTTTGATCTTATATACCTCTAAGAGTTATAGAAAATTAGGTTTTGTTAAAAAACAAGAAAAGAATTGTAAAATCTAATCAGGTCAGAACTTTTATTCAAACCCAATCTCAATTAAAATGCAGTTTGCCTCCATATATCACTTTTACTGTATCTGTTCTATTGAAAGGTCAGTAAAGTCTATTTAACTTATTTGTGAGTTCTGGGCCTTTATGTTTTTCCAAAAATAAGCTTCCTCATGGTGATCACTAGATGGAGGTAAAATTAAGGTTTTTTTAATTCCAGGCTGGCCCGGCTCTTCCTGCGGCCTTATAAGGGGGAAGAGGAGGAAGGGAGGAAGTATCCCTCTTTCATGTATGCTACACTCTCAGACATGTTTATTTGGCACACAAAGGTTTCTTAATGATGAAATAGTTCCACCATGAATCACACTGACCTGCCAGAAACCTCTGAATCTGGTTCAGATTCATTAGTGAAACTGGTCCTAACCACATGCTGCAACAAATAAAATATTGCACAACACCAGTTTGAGGCGATTTCAAAGGGGCGGGCGGATATTATATCACAGAGGCTCTCTCATAAAGGGAATTCTGTTTTATTCCACTTAAGTTTATTTCTCATGTAAATCTTTTTGGGTGCCAGAGAAGTTTGCCTTTCCAGTATGAACATGACACCATATGATACTTTCGACTATATTTTTTGGGAAAGGAAGTGACATACTTCTGATTCATTTCTTCGACTGGTCAGTCTTATGATTGCCTACCAGAAATCATTGGAGATAACTGTTTTATTGTTCTTCACAAATATATTGACATATTTAAGTTAACATTAATATTGTTTAAGTTAGTTATGTGCGGATCATGTGAAGATAAAGACAATATTGTGTAAGACGGGTTGGAAGAAAGACACCAAGAGTGATGAATGTAAGGAATAACACATGAAGGACAAAGCTGTTGTAAAAAAAATAATCCCCTCCAGAGTTGTGCGATACGGCATAACTATAAGATAATACCACAGAGATTTTCTAATGAGTATAAGTTTTAATTATTAAAGAATGACACATTGCACATTACACATTTTATGTTATGTTATGGAACATCCACCAGACAAGTTAGTTCCTGTTATCACTTTCATAACAGGAGCTATAAACCGTCATTCCTGCAGTAGCCTCTCCAGTATTAACTCTCTTGAAATAAAAAACACACCTTGCAACACACCATGCAACTGAGAAAACCGGAAAGTGTCAATTCCTCTATCCTGAATCTTCTCCCATGTCTTAATGACTGTTAAAAACCATTGTAATCTGAGACGTTTTTAATAAATGTCACTTAAATGTCTCCTAACAGAAAACATCACCATATCAACGATTATAGATTTGTTGTTGTTAAACAACAACCCATTTTAATATTTATTATTAGCCTTAGATTATGTGGATTGTCTGCCATGTAAATTCCTGTGTATGTGTTGTTATTATAGAAATTATAACGTATTAGTCTAATGCATTAATCTAAACCATTTATGATACATCTGAAACAGACAGTTCAACAAGTCTATGAACAACGGGATAAACTTGTAAGATTATTTCAAACAGAAGGTGACACACTGAAATGTGCACCAAGAATTCTATCTGAATTGTCCACTCAAACAGGGGAAGAGTGAGCTAAAACTAACAGGAACTCTCTTAAGACACTAGTGGATTGGTGCAGATTGGTAGAATTGGTGCAGTTATTAAGCTGAGTGGAGGGTAACAGCATATTAGAGAAGAAAATACACATCTTACAACTGTAACTATCTCTTGGACTACTTCTGGAATAGTATTTTGATATTGTGCAACTACTGTATGTGTTGAATAAAGTGGATTGAGCATTATTGTTCTATCCCATATGCTTACATATTTCTTTCTGAAACAGAAAGTCAGGGAGCATAGATTCCAATCTGCAGGCCTTGGACTGGTACCATGACAGCATTAGGCTTTGAGCCGAGATCGGTCAAAATATGTTGCCGGGGGAATGAGCACAGATATACACACAAACTCTAACCATGTTTTCAACCCACCCCCAATTTAAATCCTGAGATTAATATTGAATAACAGAATAGATTATCTTCAAAGCAGTAGGTCTTCCTAAAGAGGTTGTGAAATATCTGTAGTGTAACAAGTTAGTATTAAATTAGCATGCCTTTGTCAAGAGAGAATAAATATATCTCTAAAATACTTGAATTGATTGACTTGCCTTCACACAACTGACTCAATGAAACTTCGAAATGTTTTTCTTTACAACACTCTGCACAAACTTGTAGAATGTATACTTCCTTGTAGATTTAACACTCAACCACAAATACCTTCCAGCGATTCCTTCCCAGAAACTGCTGCGTGAGAATGCCTGCATTGCTCTGGATTTGTTTTCAGGTTTCTGGATGTCATACATCTGACTTTGATACATGGACTACATCTGCAACGGATTCATGAATCTCAATATTTTAATTTGGATTTATACACATTGTTTCAATAATCATCAAGTCAGTTTAATCTGGAGAATTTGCGTGACAGAAATTTCCTAAACACCATGACTTTGCTAACAGTCAGTGTACCTTACAAAACCAATTTCTTTTGCGTCTTCTTTAATTAGTTTTTTTTTCTGAGTTTAAAAAAAAGAGTTATATTGGTCATTAGGGAAAATATTTGGATATATTATTTTATATCTCTCAAATTGGTTCTGAGTTACTCTTATCATCCTAAAGCTGATTATTTAACTGTAACAGCACATCTTTTAATACCACAGTCATTTACCAATGCTACCAATTTTTATCTATTAAATATACTCTTCATAATTTTAAACATATGTCATACTTTTTATCTATTTATAATTGCATTCATTGTTGTGGAAGTTCAGTGAAATAAATTAGTTTCTGTTGTCACTTACATTATAACAGTTATCAACACCTATTGGCCAATCAGATTGGAGAATTAAAAAACATTGTGACGTAAAGAAATCTATACTGTAAACATGTGTGATATTATGCAGTGTAATGTAATACCTGTAGTTCATTATAAAATACTAATGAAAATTCTCTTACCTTCTATTCTCTACCCTTCCTCTTTTATAAAGTTTGTAAAAATGTTTATGAATTTACAAATGTTTATTTTTTTATACAAGTTTAATTTCAATTTAATTCCCTATATAAGTGTATCTGTATTTCTCTTTTATCTGTAGCGCACCATGAAGAAGCAAAAATGAGCACTGAGCATGCGTTCAGAGTAAAAGGATCCTGCACTGATTGCAGTGAACATTAAGCAAAACAATAACATTTATATTTGTCAACTATTCTGAAGTATAGAAAATTAGTACAAAAATGAAAAGGTCTATGATACTGTCAGAACCTTTTAGGTTGATGTTTTATGACCTGTTAATGTAAAAAGTCCCAGAAAGTGTTGTAGAATTGGGGTTTGAATCACAGTAGTTTAATGTGAGGTCTTTAGGCAGTTGACTGCGCTTTCCTCAGTGCCTTGTACGCCGCAGCTCAGGAATGCAGACTGGTCTGATTGTGAAAGACATTGTATTTGAGGAAGTGAAGATTTAGTCTACTCATCTGGAAAAGATGGAGGAAATTCCCTCAGTGTAGTAGTGCGTGTGTATGCATGAGACATGCAGTAGTGAGTATGTTTGATTTGGGGTTTAAAACAGTAAGGAAATGACGCTTTTTAGCTTCCCACTCTTGTGAGGTCATTGTTTTGATTGGCCGGGATCTCTGCATGAGACTGGGATCTAGTGGTTTATTACTGGAAATAATCAAAAGAAAACAGTAAGACACACAGCATAAAAGCATTTCAAAGTGTCAGCATTAATAGTTTGAAATAAAAAAAATTAAAAAATAGTTTGGTCTGTTGTTGAATTAACATGCCTAAGTATACATCTGACATCTTTACATAGTTTAACTGTATACAATTTCACAGTAGACACTGGAAAGAGAAGTTTGAATTAAATAATGGCATGGAAACACTCCCAAACATGGCATGTGGAAGAAACCTAAAAAATTAACCCAAATCTCAAGGAAATCCTGGTACTTCATTTGGCTGATAAAGTGCAGTGTAATGTAGTGTAATAAACTTCATTTAGATGTTAGAGTCATTTCTATGGAAAGCCTTCCAAATGTTACTGTGAACACTGTTATCTGTGTTAATTCCTGGTGGGCTGAGGTTTCTGTGTAAGACCCAATTTTTTCAAGGCTGACACGAAACATGGTGCATTCTTTCCACGTGCACTTTCTTCATCACCTTCTCTGTCTGCTCTAGATTATAAACGTGCCTAAACACACCCCCGTTTCTGTCTGAGTGACTGTGTTTACTTACTGAGTTTATTTTCCTTCCTAATAAATCAGTCTCACAATCCATGTAGTTTTGCATGATTATTATTATTTGGCTTACTGGTGATTTAGTTCTGAAACCTTGAGTCGGGGAATTTTTGCAGACTTTATCACTTTATAACCAAAATAAATCATATTATGTTCAGACTTCTCTGAAGTTTAAATCAAAAGATTGGATCCTATAAGACCACCTGGATTCCTCCAGGCTCTCAGATTGCTTCTAAAAACATGCCAGTAGGTGGAATGGCTATGGATAAAGTGTTTTTTGAACATGAATGAATGAGGTTTTTTTTTATCATTTTTTTTTTTTAGAATTTATAGATTACAGTAAGTAATAGTATCCTAAATTGGAAATTAGTTTAAATCTTATTTTTCACCAAGTACTCCTTTAAATGAGACTGTCAGATAAACATCTATTATTTTTAGACATGATTCACCGGAGCATAATGACAGATACGTAGGTTTGAGATAAACTCCTGCACATTTTTTTCACAATAGAGCTTCTCATTCACTCCTCCGATTTCTGTGTTTTTCCACCCTGCATATGAAGCTTTTACCCAGCTGCTTTTCCATTACCAGCTGTTTGCAATGCATGCAGAATTCCCACTATGCACCCGAGCATTACGGCCTCGAGAGGCCTGAGAAGGGAAAAAACACATATTCACAACGAGATCCACTACAGGAGAAGCAGTATTAGCACAGTAAATCTGCATGTTTGGAGGCTGTAGGAACACTTTTTTTCATGTAAAAATCACACTGCAACATTGGACGCAATTAAAAAGCCATCAGAGAAAAAGGAGCAGGGAAATGGACCTCCTAACATATTGAGTGACCATAGTGAATCAGCCAGCCTGCTGCAGCTGCTTTTACTCACTTATGAAACACACATCTGCACCATGACGGCAGACTGGATAAGATTACCCATGAGTCAGTGGGAAAGTGACGTTGTGGCTGTGAAGAGGTGATTGTGGTGACGGTGTTCAGCAGATCGAAGCCAGAAAAAGTGAAAATACTCTCACGATGAGACACATTATTTGTCTGTCTAACACCTAATGCGTGTAGGATACAGCTGCAGACAACAAGAGTCTAAGTTTCCCACCCAGAAGTACTTTCATTAAATGTAATATGAGAAAGAATTAAGGATATGTCTAAATCTGGATTTAAAAAAAAAAAAAGCCACAACATGAGTCCACTACATAGAGGTTACACATTTTTATTTAATCAGAACTAATACAGTTGTTAAACAGAATGTCATACAGTTGATACGTATTACTCAACTATGTCTTTTTTAAAAGAAAACACAACTCTTCCATAAAATAGAGTTATATATAATATAGTGATATAGAATATCCTGTTGACTATTTTTGAATTGCTGTGCTCATATTTTTCAGTCAAATAGATTATATGAATTACAAACAAATTCCATCTAATTTGCTATAAGCCATATAATATAATACATTTTATTAAACAAATTAGTGATTCATACAATCTGTTATAAAAAAAAAAGTTATCAGTTCTTATTTTTGAATAAGTAATATATTAATAAGTAATAATTAATATGTAAAAGGAATTCATCTTAGTGCATGTAATAGAAGAATAGTCTAGAGATTAGAGACAAACAGACATTTTTCAGTTAGATTGTAGATGATATTTTGTTATTTTATATTACATTATGTTCATTATACTATATTATTTGTGTATAATAGTGAACGTGTCTGACATGTAGGTAACTTTGCTACTTTTCAGACTTTTCAGGTAATTTGCAATACTTTGTGGCATGGCGGTAGGAAACAGAATAGGTCCTCAAATACATGTAATTTAATTATGGTGAACTGTACAAGTAATTATTTTACTGAACAATCACTTCTCCCTGTTCTTAAATCTGCAGAACGAAATGGATGGTAACAAATAAGTATTTTGTAATTCGCCAATTTGTGGAAAAACATAAGTTTGATTTTCTTTTCCTGACAGAAACATGGCTCAACAGTGATTACAACGTTGTACTTAATGAAACATCCCTCTCAGGTTTTAGATTCCTCTATGTCCCTAGAATGAATAAGAAGGGTGGGGGTGTTGCCTGTCTATGCTGTCATACTTATACTTTATGTTCCAAACAAATTTCTCTGGGGAAATTTGTAACATTTGAGTACCTTGCAATGCATTTAGGACATTAACTGGCTATGAATATGTGTTAAACACGGGTGATTTCAACATCCATATAGATGTAATCTCTGATCCATCGACTGTCAGCTTCACAGGATTGCTAATCTCTTTCGGCCTTATGCAGCAGGTATCTGGCCCCACATACAAACATGGCCATACGTTGGATCCCAGTGATCTCATATGGGTTAGCTACTAATGAAAAAAATGATAGTCAACATTGTCATTTCTGACCACTATCATGTTTTCAAATTTCAGCATTTATTAACTCTGAGTGATAAGAGGGCTGTCATTAAGTACCATCTCACTGGTGATACAGGTGCAACCTTCATGGAGCTCATACCATCTCTCCCCCCTCTTTCACTCCCCTTCTTAGACACTCCAGCGGAGAGCTTTAGTGTCAAGCTGACCAAATGTAACTCTGTTGCCCCTTTATAAACAAAAACTGGGATAATTAAAGCTGCCCCTTGGAGAAAGAGTACCTCAATTTTAAGACTAAAAAGAGATTGCAGAAGAGCAGAAAGGCAATGGAAGCACACAAAGCTTATGGTTTACCAAGCTATCTATAAACACAACTTGAAGATACTTAATAACGAAATGAGGTCTGCTAGAAAATCATACTTTTCAAGTTTAATTGAAAACCCCTCACCTCAAATATCATCGTGCCTTTTCACAACTGAAAAGTACGATGAGTTTGCAGCTTTCTTCAGCAATATAATTACTATCATAAGGCAAAACATAGTCAGCAATTGTCCTGCTGGTATGTAGTCTAACTCTCCACCTGTTAAATGTTCAATGTAATCTATCCTCTTTCTCAGTGGTCAGCCCTCACACGCTTGCCCGGTTCTAAATTCTTCTAGCTGCTCTCTCAACCTATTACCCACCAGCTTTCTTAAATTGCTTTTAAATTCATTATTACCAGACATCCTGAGCATTGTTAATCTGTCCCTCCAGCAAAGAGTTTTTTTCACACACCTTTAAGACAGCTATTGTTAGGCTTCTGCTGAAGAGAAACAATCTTGATTCTTCTGTGCTCAGTAACTACAGACCTATCTCGAATCTTCCATTTCTTGGCAAAATAATTGAAAAAGTTGTGTCCATACAGCTCAATTACTATCTCAACGTCAATAATCTTAATGAGACATTTCAGTCTGGCTTTCGGTCCAACCATAGCACAGAAACTGCTATTCTAAAAGTTTTAAATGATCTGCAACAAAATAAGGACTCAGGTAATCTGTCAATTCTTGTTCTTTTAGATCTTAGTGCTGCCTTTGACTCAGTCGACCATGCTTGACTGGCTGCAAAACTGGGTTGGTTTATTTGTTTTGCCTTATGGGCCTTTTAATTATTTTATTACTTTTATTGCTTATTTTTATTTATTCTTACTACTGATTTTATTTTCTTGTATCTATTGTATATGTCTTCTGCAAAGCACTTTGTAAACTTTGTTTTGAAAGGTGCTATATAAATAAAGCTTTACTTAATTACTTACTTACTATATTCATTAATAGATTGTGGTACATCTGGAGCTTCTCTTTTTTTCAACACTGAACACAAGGGACACATTACAGACCAACACACACACTTCACAGTCGTTCAACAAAATTAAATGTAACTATAAATGGATAAAAAGTACAATGTGTCATTTTTAATAAATAAATAAAAAGTTTTCTGTTCTATTCTATTCTAGTCCCTATTGCTCAGAAATCTGTGGGGGATAATCGGTATATTCAGATATATATCATTCATATGAGGATTTCTCAAACAGCTAAAAACAGATGTGTTTTAAATGAGCTCATGACATAAAAGTGCACCAATGTTTAGCCTTACAGAAGTTGCAAAATAAAACCAGTTTATAAAAACTTCACATTTGGATACAATGTTAAACATTTATACTTATTATTTAAATTCTTTAAATCTTTTGACTAGACCCATTAATTAAAGGGAAGGTCTGTTTCGGAAATCTGACTGAATTTAATTCACCCTCCATCAACTTAAACACTCCACAAAAAAACAAACAAACAGAGCATGTACCTTAGCAACAGCACGCATGCTTTCACATGAGGAAAGCCCTTATAAGTCACACACATCCGCTCTGAATTCTGTCACATCCCAGATCGCGTATTCACCTCTCCTTTACCTTATGCCCTCAAATCAGACAGTGTAATCACCTTTACACACACTTACACTAGAAAGATTTTATATGGTTTAGTTCTGCATCACAAATTTATCACAAAAGGTTTTCATTGTTTTTTGTAGAATGGAAATTTTCTATTATTTATTTATTTATTTATAATTTTTTTATTCATATATTCATTTATAGCAAAAAGGCTGCTAATCTGAAATCTGAAAACACCTATAAAAAAATATTTCTGCTAAAGGGGGCAATGCTACCTTCTTAGGCCAAGGGAGTACTTACTATTTCCACAGAAGTATATCACATCTATTGACATTTCTGTTAACTGATTAACTAATAAATGATTGAAAAAGCAAATTTTCCTTGTGGTTTTTTTCAAGTTGTGATCACTCTAGGCTGGACAAAAGGGGACAAAAGTGCTCTGAGGGTGTCTGCACGCTTACTGGGGTGTTGTAGACAGCTGGCCGTACACTCTTGAAGATTTTGTATGGGCCCTACCAGTGAGCCAGGTATTTACAGGAGGTGTTCGGGAGTACGAGGAGCACCTGGTCGCCTGACTGGAACACCCTGGGGTGGGCTGGCTGGTTGTAGGCCCTTTGTTGGTCTCACTGTATTGCTTCCATATGCTCCCGGACAATCGGTGTTACATGGTCTATTCGTTCCTCCACTAGGGAGTGGAATAGCAAGGGCTGGGCTTCTCAGGGTTCCCAGGCCATGTCCAGCAGTGCCTCTCAGATGATGAAGCGCACCCATCCTGGGGAGTTCCATAGGCGGGGCGGCTGTCATGACGTCTCCTCTCCCTGTGGAGGTCCATTTTGTTCCGACATGGGAGCTGGATGCGGGGTGGGCTGGGGGAACCTCCTCTCACTCTCCCCTCCCAATCTACAGGGTGGCTAAGGCACACTCAAGAGTCTCTTACATTTCCTTTGTGGTGCTGGAGCCTTGTGTCCCTACAGCCTTGTGTTCTTTGGGTGGCAGAGCTCTTAAAAATCTGTCCATCACAACCCGCTTGACAACCTCAGTTGTCAAATGGTAGTGTGCTGTTCTGGTTGAAGCCACCTCTTAACGGTGCGGAGCAGGGTGTCCATTTCGGTCCTAGAGATGACTTCAGAGATGTTGGACCACCGTTGAAACTCTGCCGCTGCATGGGAGACAGGCCCAAAGAGCCAGGATTTTGCATTTGAGGATCTCATAGGGGTGTGTAGTAGGCAAGTTGCGCCTCCCCCAAGAGAAATGGTGCAAGTATGTTAGGACAGGCGTGCTCCTCCCAATCCTAACGCAGGGCAACTCACACGAAGGTCTCTAGAAAGGCCTTGACGTCGTCCTCACTGCTGAGCTTGGTGAGCAGGAGCTGGGCATCTCAGCAGGGTTCCGGGAGAGGGATGGCAGCAGCGGAGTGGGGATTCTTCAGCTGCAGGCGCTCCTGCATGGTGACAGGAGGCTCTGGCCAGCTCCTGATTAACTGCCTGCTGCTGGATATTTGTCTAAAGCAGGTGCTGTTGAATGGGGTCCATTCTTGGGGTCTGGGATGGGCCTGTGCTCATGTTCACATTCTCCACCACTGTGGCTATTCTAGGCTGTGGTGGGTGGAACACAGATACTCAGGAGGCAGGTGTGAGGGAAAGCGCTCTTTTATTTTAAAAAGTGGGAGAATGGCGAAGGTGAGAGAGTGAGGAATTGTAGTGGATGTCAGGGTCTTCAAGGCATGGGGAGTGGCAAGTGGGCTGGAGCAGTGATGAGGTGGGACCCAGGGAGCATGGCACTGGTCATGGGTACCGGTTGAGGGCGCAGAATGGCCAGGGAGGTTCATTGTCTTTGCTGTCAGCGTCAGCATCGGTTTCTGCAGCTGCAGGGAACACAGAAACATAACCTGGACAAGAAAACTTGCTCCCCTCTCTGGGTTGGCTGCACCCTTTTATACTCTCCTGGCTCTCGCAGGAGGATGAAGAGCAGCAGCTCCACTCATTGGCTGCCAGCTGTGTGTGCTTTTGTCACCCCAACTTGCAGCCATGTGCTGAAGCATTTATCCATTCAGCAGCCGGGTGGCAGTTGTGTGAGCAGTACACTATTTTTGGTGCATGTGGACTGCAAGTCCGCCGTCATAAAGAATATCAACTTTATTAATAGGCACTCTTTCAAAGAAGATCAAATGTTTCCTTGTCCAAATATGTCAAAAATGCCAAGAATTTCCATGGGGTGTACTTATTGTCCATATGTACCATCACAAAAGGATTTCTAGTGTGGGGTACTGCTGCTTTCAGAAGCTTTAAAGCCTTCAACTGTTTTTTGCCTGTCAAGTCAACGCTGGAATTGCCGTTGCTTCACAAGCATGGCCACTGACTATAACTCCCAAAGCCCAGAGTGGCCCACAAACACTTTGTAAGTACAAACAAACTGTTCTTTGTTGCCTGTTGATTATTATTACTCTGAGCTTGGCATGGGAGTACAGCAGAACACAATCAGAACATGAAGTGATAAATGTGTTGCTCAGCATGAACTCATGGCTATAAGGTCTCTTCACACTGAACATTATTTGTTTTGCATGAAATGGAGGCACATATAGGTTTTAAATAAATGCATGCTTTACTGGACAGCACAGTGGCACAGCGGGTAATGTTCCCAACTGATGGTGCCAGAGTCACTTAGTTGATCTTGATCTCATGATACTGTATGTGTGGGATTCTCATATTCACATGAGTGTCTTCTGGAGTCTCTAGAATCCTCATGCTGTATTTCCCCAAAAAAAGATGGTTTGGCTACTATGCATTCGCACTGGGTGTGAATGAGTGTGTATCAGTATGTGAATGAGTGTGTTAATGAGTGTGTGAATGGGTGTGTATAGCATCCTGTCTAAACTTCCAGGGTGTATTCACACCTTGTTCCCAGTGTTCTTAGGATAAGCTCCTGATAAAGCAGTTACTAAAGATGAATGAATAAATAAATGCGTTTGAACATTTTGAAAACAATACTCATGCATTGCAATGACGTATCAGAGAATGCCTCTGTTAAGCCTTGATTGTCTCAGAATATTAAGAAGCTTTTTTGACACAAAGCCAACTTCCATTGTACGTAACCAACAATGTGCTATGGAATACTGAATATGCATGGGGGAAGTTATCATTTGTTGGGGGGAGGGGGGTGTTACTACTCTTATTCTCTTTATTGTTAAATTGCTGCTCCAAATTTTAGATGTTTACCTACATCTATGCCATGGCACACTTCAACAATGAATGGCTGTTGACTACTGACAATTTCAGGTTCTCAGCATGGAGGGTATAACCATAACAGGAAGCAGGGTATGAACAAGAGGATTTCAGAAGTATGGAGTCGGTTACTCAGCAGTGACTTTCCTGCTGGGAATCTCACTAGGAGGTGTGGTGTGTTGTGTGTGGGAATGTATGTGTAGTGTGGTGGTGTGTGTTGCCCTGGCACTCTGATTTTAGCCGCATTGTTGGCATCTGTCTTGCTTCTTGCCTCTATTAACTTTGTTTGGACCTGTCCATGTGAGACAAAGTTTGCAGAATTCGGAAGTGTATCTCAGTTACGCTGAGGACAGCCCGACACGGACAGCCGAAAAATCAATGAGATTACTGAGATTAACACTTAAAAACCAGGAAGATGGCTTGGGGCTGCAATTGATATGAACAGTTTTTCTACACTGGCTTAGGACTAGAGTTACTATGATAGCTTTAGGATTGCAATGACCACAAACAGTTTTGCCCTCAAGTCTCCAAGAGTGAACAGTGGATCACTTCAACAAAATAGACTTTGCATGAAAACTATAATGATTTTCCTGGTTATACAATTGCACTTTTTGACCATGTCGTACACAGTTATAGAGAAGATTTGTTTATAATTACCACTGCCACCTATGGCTTGCTCATTAGCAATAAAATGATCAATTTAAAATGTATATCCTGAATTTATATAATTCTGTGAAGCTGCTTTGTGACAATAAAAGTGCCATACAAATAAATTTGAATTGAATTTGATTTGAATTGCGTTATCTGTGATTCTATTTTTCTTGCTATATATATCCACTCTGGTAGTCATACTGTACATACAGTACATGACTTTATGGAATAAACAATTGGGGAAATTGTCCACACATCTGCTGCTCCCAACAGTAGCCACGGTCCTTTTCACCAATGTACTTCACCGATGTCCATATGGAACCAGTGGCACTAAGTATGCATTAACAGTGCCAGTGGGGCTACAGCCTTAGTCACTGTGGAGGCCAGTATGGCTTTGGTTGCATTAGGCGTGTTGGCAAGGCTGAAGGACTAGCAGGGTAATCGTATAAGTACCAGAGGAGGCGCAACAGGCAGTAATTCCATAGCAAGTCAACCTTTACCTTTTATCGTTTTAGAGTTCATAAAATGGTATTCATGAGTGCACTAATGCTGCATTTTACATTAGATCTTGTTGTGCAGCACTAATAGCTTAAAAATGGAGCTTTTATTAATTTGATATAGTTTTCTTTCAGCACTATTATCGCTGTGGTATCTAAGCAATGTTATTGGTTGCCAGTAAGGTAATGTGAGTGAATCTCAGACTGAACTGAATTGAGACTTATGTGCAAACATGACAAATTGATGTAATTGTCTAGGATGACTCAATGCTCTCAACTTCAATATATTTTTAATATATTACAATGGTTATAAATTTTTAATTTTTTAAAATAATATTAGTGCTCCTTTATGTCTGCTACTTTATTTATTGCTTTTCATTGTTTCGTGCTTTTATTTTACATTATATATTTTTTAAACTGTAAAAATATTCAAATCTCTCAGTCCACATTTCCTATTCCCCAATTGTTTCAGGCTTACAGTCACTTTTGTTTAAAGGTGTTGTCTAGACATAATTGGAAAAACTAAAGAAAAGCCTGGCGACATCCAGGGTGTGAACTGCATACATGTAATTTCGGTAATCTGAATTAGTCTGTTTCAGTTTAAACACCCGTTTTAACACAAACCTGAACAAATCTTTGAATTTTTGAATTGCATTCAGATTTAACCTCTGCACACTTGGAATGGATTTTTACTCTTTCTATCAAAAGTGTCGAAAGAGATGTGTCAACCCTGTCCAATAAAATTAAAAGAGTTATTCAAAAAGAACAAATGGTTTTTAGTATGTGTCTGTCAGTACATGGGAATTGCTTGTGAGTGTGTAGGAGGTGAAACAGAAGGTGAAACTAGTTCTAAGCCTTTACCAGCCGTTTAAACCAGTTTTCAGTACACGCTCTTTTAGGAGGCATGAATGCACTGTTGAGCTTCTTGCGTTGCACATGTGCCTGAAAAGGCACGTGAGTGATGCTGCTTGAGTTGGGCCACTCCTCAGATTGTACAGCGTGAGTCATAAGTTTGTTTCTCATCTTTCACCTACAGGCTCACTGATGCTCTTCAATCCTCTCTCAGCCAGTTTCAACAAGCTCGTTTGCATGATTAAAGGCTTTGTGGTTACACCTCCTACTAGCATCCTGTAGAATCTTACAGTATAACAAGCAAGACTTTGCGTGTTAAGTATTATACAGTGTGGACAAGTCACGCACTTTTAATTAGCGCTAAGAATTTTGGGTTAATCTCATCAAATCAATCTTAATTACAGCCTTCATACACCATAGGCAAATCTGGAAATGTGTTTCCTTTTCATAAGCCATGCCGAACCATAGATTTTTCTACGAATGGCTTTGAACGCTTCATTTATTCTTTCAAGTACTCTTCCTTTGATGATTATTATTTGGGCTGATCTGATTTGTAAGAATTATGAGTCCTTCCTTAAATTTGACAGACTGTCATCAATCTCTATTTGTAAACTGATAAACTGTGAAATATACTTCTTTTTATAGACAGTTTTAATAAAATATAACGTCAGGCAGGCGAGGAAACACTTACAACCTTTATTAAGAGATATATGTGACCAATAAAATATTACACTGCACATTATTATATACTACTATATACTAAAGTATACATACAGTAGTTATAGTGTACTAAATATGAAATTAATGCTAATTACATGTTGTAACAGTGTTACATAAGTGTAATTACAAACCTGACTTCCTGAGTGATAAGCAAATAAAATGATTGCACAAAAATGTACATGTATGCAAAATACCATATATACCATAACTTTGGTACAGTATGGTACATGACTCTTAAATGTAAAGCTAATGCAAAACAATTACAGTTAAGATCATGGCAGATTTTTATGTATAGGCATTAAATATACACTATGTTTTGTGTGATACTATGTATATTATTATATTATAGTACTTAATCTTCATTATCTGTTGAAGATGACTGCTTTATCCTGGTCAGAGTCATAGTGGATCCAGAGCCTATCCCAGAAACTCTGGATTTGAGGCGGGAATACACCATGGTAGGATGCCCATGGACATCATACACACACACTCATTCACACCTAGGGGCAATTTATAATTTAGAATGTTTTGTGGAGTTGGGAGGAAATCGGAGAACCTGGAGGAAACCCACATGGACACAGGGAGATACTCCACACAAACAGCAACCCAAGCTCAGGATCAAACCACAGACCCTGGAGCTGTGAGGTGGAAATGCTAACCATTAGGCACTTAAAGCACAAAAAGAATTGTATTTAATGATTGTATTTAATGGGTAGTTAAACATATAACTATGTAGGCTGATCAAATTTGAATACTTTCTTCTGACAATGACTCATTTGACCGATTGACGTGAGACCTTTTGATGTAGTTTGATGTTAATTTGATGTAGTTACAGTTAAGTACAGTTGAACTGATTCTAAAATAAAGTGTAAACGAAGCAGTACATTGTGACAATTGTACATCCTACACTGAAGAAAAATATGGACACTGTAAAAAGACTTATTTGGGTTCTAAACTAATTTACTGAATAAGGCGAGCATGCCGAAATGGACATGAGGCTATATCTCTGTAACACTTTAGCGTATTCACACCAAACTTAGTATATGTCATATCCATCCTGACATGAGGGAATGTGCACAGATTTAAATAGCCCTACCTAGTGTTTTTAAAAACTCATTTTTAAACTTCTCTTAAACAATTTGTCTGATTTTCAAATCAGACTTTCAAAAATAAAATCAGATCATATTCAGATCATTCGGACAAAAAAGTATCGAAGGCAAGTTGATTCGACAAACTGTTCTCAAATAACATGCAAATGAATTTGATGCGGAACACACCAAAATGGGCGTGTGGCTATATCTCCATAATGCTTATTCAAACCAAACTCAGTATATGTCATTGTCATGATGACATGAGGGTACCTGCACAGTTTCGGAACAGTGCCACTTATTATTATTATCACCAAAAAATGATATACTATTATATATTCTCAAGAACATATAACATATAGCTTAAGTAGGTTTTGTTAAATTTTTCATAATCAAAAACTAGATGTGGGCGCACGGTGGCTTAGTGGTTAGCACGTTCACCTCACACCTCCAGGGTCTGGGGCCATGTGTGGGCGGAGTTTGCATGTTCTCCCCGTGCTGCAGGGGTTTCCTCCGGGTACTCCGGTTTCCTCCCCCAGTCCAAAGACTTGCATGGTAGGCCGATTGGCGTGTCTAAAGTGTCTGTAGTGTATGAATGTGTGTGAGTGTGTATGTGATTGTGCCCTGCAATGGACTGGCACCCTGTCCAGGGTGTACCCCGCCTTGTGCCCAATGCTCTCTGGGATAGGCTCCAGGTTCCTCGTGACCCTGAAGAAGGAGTAAGCGGTAGAAGATGGATGGATGGAAAAACTAGATGTTTTAAAACTTCTCTTTGATGATCTAAATAAAAACCTCCCAGCCATTTCCAGCAAGACAAAGCCTGTGTTTTCATTCACAATAGTCAGCTTCCTCTTTTGGCAGAGAACCATGGCTCTGTCCTCTTCTTTTTCTATTCCAGTAAGTTCATGCTTGATCAATTTTCCCAGAAAGTGGGTTCTTTTGCTTGTCTGACTTCTAACAATCAGGCTGTGTTCACAGTGTGTCTTTGTGTTTTTATAAGACTGAATTCTTGATTCAGGTCACTCCGGGGCACAGCTACGAGTCTTTAGGTAGGAAAGACTGGAGTTTGTTTCTCTGCAGAGAATAAATACTTTGAATTTAATATTAATAGGTTGTTGCTGGGTTAGGATTGAGTCATTGTACCATTTAATACTATAGGAAAACCATATACAACCCCAATTCTGAAAAAGTTGGGACAGTATGGAAAATGCAAACAAAAAAACTCAAACAAAGAAAAAAAAAAGTCATTTTAAAATTCAATTCACCCTGTACTATATTGATAGTTAATTATTAACACAATATTTTATGTTTTACTTTGTGAATTTAATTTAGTTTTGAAAATATACACTCATTTCAAATCAGACTGCAACACACTCCAAAATTGTTGGGACTGTCTACTGTTTACCTCTGTGTAACATCATCTTTACTTTTAATAACACTTATTAAGTGTTTGAGCACTGAAGACACTTATTGGTTAAGTTTAGCAAGTGGAATTTCCCCCATTGCCTTATTTTGAGCTCCATAATGTGCCACACATTCTCAAATGGAGACAGGTCAGTACTGCAGGCAGGCCATGCTAGCACCCGCACTCTCTGCTTACACAACAATGCGCTTGTAATCCAGACAGAATGTGGTTTGGGGTTGTCCTGCTCTGGATGGCATCATATGTTGTTCCAAAATGTGTACATATCTTTCTGCATTAATGGTGCCCTCACAGATGCGCAGGTTACCCATGTCATAGGCACTGACACACCCCTATACCATGACAGACGCTGGATTTTGGACGCTGATAACAGCTTGGGTGGTCCTTTTCCTCTTTGACCCAGAGAACACTTTTTTGTTTTGTCCAAAAACTATTTGAAATGTTGACTCCTCGGACCACAAAACACTGTGCTACTGTCCATCTCAGATGAGCCCGAACCCAGAGAAGACAACACTTCTAGACAGTGTTGCTGTATGGCTTCTGCTTTGCATAGTAAAGCCTTAACTTGCATCTGTGGATGCAGCGGCGAATGGTGTTGACTGAATGCAGTTGATTTGGTAAAACATCAAATACCATCCATCCATCTTCTACAGCTTATCCTTCCTTCAGTGTCACGGGAAACCTGGAGCCTATCCCAGGGAGCATCGGGCACAAGGCGTGGTACACCCTGGACAGGGTGCCAGTCCATCGCAAAGCACAATCACATACACACTCACACACCCATTCATACACTACGGACACTTCAGACATGTCAATCAGCCTACCATCCATGTCTTTGGACTGGGGGAGGAAACCGGAGTACCCGGAGGAAACCCCCACAGCACGGGGAGAACATGCAAGCTCCACAGGGCCACGGTGGGAATCGAACCCCCGACCCTGGAGGTGTGAGGTGAACATACTAACCACTAAGCCACCGTGCACCCCCCATCAAATACCTTGTCTATATATTTAAAAAAATCAAATACAAGTCAAAGTATATTTACAAATCACTCCTCTTTGTTTTTATTAATTTAATTCTATGGTCACAGTAAATGAAAATTCATAAAAACGTGTCTTGGAGTCATGGGATTGCTTCTAAAAAAGCTACATAGTCACTCTGAAGTCCAAATATAATCATTCAACAAATATATGTTTCATCTCCATAGTTTTATAGTTAATGTAATTTAGAGTCCTATTAGAATCTGAGAGAACAATAAATAAGTCAACAAGTAAACAATTTAAGCATTAGATAGAATCATTTGTTTTATGGTTTTTCCTTATTTAACTGGCAATTGTAAAACAAGCAGTCTATATCTTAGCAGTGTCTCATAGCCAGCCCTCACGTGTGACTCCAAAGCTCTAAATTTATGCAACTCATAGGTCATTTTGTAGTGTTGCATTAGCACAGACACATAAGTGTTAACAACGCCTCCACTAAAGTGTACACATCCGCACTATTTGTAAGTAAACAGAGTTAACCCTGCTCATGCTCAATAACTTAGAGCCCGCCAGTAGGAAAGCCTATAGCACTTTCAGGATGGTATTATTTTCTCTGGGTGACATCTGTAGTGACATTTTTATACATCTCCTTTGTGATAAAACTCTCACATTGTCATATTTTATGTCCATTAACAGGTTTAATACAGATAATCATTTATAATTCAGCAACATCTAACGTTTAATCATAAAGGAACTGCCAGCAATATTACTAGGAAAGCAAAACTTGATATTGTGGCATTGTAAAAAATAATAATAATTTTAAAAACGTTTTAAAAAAATAATTAAAAAAAAAACCTTCAATGGGCCTTGATGGGACTGATTTCATTTTCTTTCTAATGCTAATCAGGTCACAATGTTGACAGTATAGATGGAGATGTAGTTATAGGAGCAAATAAATTGCTTAAACTCATCAATTTAAGGCTGTTTTAAGGAAAATATCAAATAAAAGACAAGCTTTCTATACAAAATGCCAATGTAAATGAAAATAAATATATTTGTGGCAGGCTCCAATTAACAGCATTTTTATGAAATCTCTTTATGAAAATGATATTATCTATTTTGTTCATTAAGATTTAACTTAATATACTGGAATATTTTTTTAAGGGTATGCTGTTTTATTACTGTTTATTTTACTCATGGTATTCCTCCATGTGGACAATCCATTAAATATTTAATAAGACATACACTATTTAGAAAAATGCAATTTTAAGTAATAAAAAGCATCTAAAGAATCAATGTATGTCTTTAAATAATTTATGCATAAAAGGCTAATTGGGTTTTAGAAGGTTGGGAAGCCATCATTCATTCATTAGTTAACAAAACATTTAAAAACACATTAAAATATATTTTGACATGATAGGTTCTGTCCTACAGGCTTACTATGACTGGATGGCCAGATGAGTATTCATTAATGCATTTTGAATAATGATGATTTTCTTGACTAAAGGAGACATCTTTCAAGAAAAGCATTGGATCATCATCATCATCATCATCATCACCCTCATTATTATTATCACCATTCCGCCATTCTAAAGTCTACCAACAAGTATAGTGCTAAATATCACCACCACTCGTCCAATTTAAACCCTTTCACAGGCCTTCTGTGTTTTACATTGCAAAAGTTGGGGAAGACTGGTACACATTAATTGGAGGTCTATGAAACTGACCTATGAAGGAAATATGCAGGTAGTTGCTGCCCTTACAGAAAAACCATATACATTTTACATGTGATCATAAGTTTTTTCACATTTGATTATGTGAGTGGTTACATAATCA